>NW_016811385.1:1275538-1325204 GCF_001698545.2 Rhinopithecus bieti
GTTTTTTTTTTTTTTCTCCTATTTGATTTCCTTGAGGAGCTGATTGTAGTATAAGGTGGGTTCAGCCAATTCGCTTTGTTTCTGTAAGATTTTAGCAGGTCAGCGCTCAGTTCCCAACTCCTAGACTGCACACTCTAACTCCGGGAGACTTGTATTGGGTCCTGACCTTGTTTTCTGGCTCTTTGAAGTCAGGAATCCACTGTGCAGGAGGAGGTGAGGTGCTCCAGGACCGCTGATCACTACAATCCAATGGGTGGTGTCAGTCAAAGCATTTCATAGTATAGTGGCAGCAGGATCCGTCTTCACTTTCAAGTGCTAGCAGCAGCCGTGATGACAGCTGCAACAGAGTGCTAGTGGGTGCTGGGATGCCTGCCTCCCTGCCAGGGTACACCATAGTGTCAGAGGCAACGCAGCTCAGGGGAGCAAACGGAGCCTGCTGGTGACTCTGCACATGGTCATGCTGGTGGTGGTGTTGGCATAGGGATAGGGCACTGGCTGCTGCAGGTCTGGGTGCCTTCTCTATGCCCTGCAAGCAGGAGTGCTCACTCTGGGTAGGGAAGGATCTGCTGTTCTCTGCCTAGTGTTAGAGTAAAGGCAGGGCACTGGTGGGGCAGGGCTTGCTGGCTCTGGGCCCACCAAGGCTCTGTCTGCAGTGGCAGTGGGGATGAAGTGCTCCTCCACAGGCTGACAGAGCAAGAGAAACAAAACTTGTCTGTGCAGACACACTCCAGCAAAACAATGTGGTGGGCCCAGGGCAAGCTGCAGTGTGGAGAAAGGGCCTGCAGGCTGGTGCGTGGCCCTAGGGGTTGCCCTGCTGGAGCTCTCCATTGGTCAGGCATGGTCCTTCAGTGTAGAAGCTATGAGGTGGGTCCCCAAGGCACCTGAGGCTGCCATGCTAACAGGGATGGTCAGGTCAGGGCCCCAGGAGAGGTCAACAGATCAAGAGGTGTTCAGGTCATAGGGGCTGGTGTGATGGGCAAGACCACCCTGCAGAGTTCAGAACCCACAGCTCCCTTACAGCTAAAGTGTCCTATGGGAGCAAATAGAGCCTAGTGGGCTGGCTGTCCCTGGCCATTCTCCACCACAGGTGCTCCCACACCAAACCCTCTGGGCTCCACATCAGTTGGCTTACTGCCCCTACCACTTCTCTAAGAGCTCTCTCTGCCAACTTGCATGTCCATGATGCTTGAGGGGTCTCCTGGTGGGATTCCAGAGGCCCGTGGGGATAGCAGGTTGCTCCTTGCCAGTTCAACTCACCTTTTCCTCCAGAACCTTTGGGGACCATGAATGAGTCTGGGCATGCTGTAGCACCAGGTAGGATTCCCAGCTTTCTCCCCATTAAGCCTAGCTTCTGTGTCTTCCCTCTGTCCATTCTCAGTGCCTTCCCTCTGAAGATCTGTTAGGAGAACACTAGTCATCTCTGTCATTTTGTGGGAGCTGTTCTACCTGGCTACATCTAGTTGGTTATCTTGCCCTCCTCTCCAGCCTTTTAGTTTTACCTCTGTTATTGATTTCAAATCATTCCATTCTGATTGGAGACAATACTTTACATTATTGTAATCTTTTGAATATTTATTGAGAATTATGTTATGGGCTAAGATCCTGGAGGATTATCTGTGTTTACTTGAGAAGACTATGTATTACGTTTTTGTTGAGTGGAGTGTTTTGCATAAGCCTGCAAGGTTCAGTTGGTCTCTACTGTTGTTCAAGACCTTGACTTTCATTTTAGTCTTCTGTCTGACTGTTTTATTAATTATTGTAAGTGGGGTATTTACCTTTCTAATAACTCTAACCTTTCATTTGTAGTTAGAAAAGTGTTTTGGCAGCTGCCAACATGTTCATTTTGCACCACACTGGAGAAGAAAATAATAGTAGTCACTTATAGTGATTTGTACTAATCCCTGGGTTCATTTTTTCCAGTTATCCAAAATTACATCACTTGGCTATTTCTAAACCAATTGCTATGGACAGGAAAATGTGCTGCTCCTGTTGTCTTAAGTGAATGAGGACCTACTCCTGGATTTGAGAGTAGGGTTATTCCTGCCCAAATCGTAGTGACAGATTCAAAGGAATAAATTGTCCCCTGCCCCACCCCCCCAAAATGAGAGTAAATGTCTTTAGTTATGTTCCCACAGAAGTGGACTATAAAACAATGACGTGAATACTGTTGCTTATCTCACCTTGGGAGATGAAGCAGTAAGCCTCTAAAGGGTGAAGTTTTAAGCAGTTTTCCATGTAGGCAACTGGTGATCAATCTCACTAGAAAATTTTGGAAGAAAAACTTATTGATTACTGATTGATGCCTGATTCAAAAGGGTGGTAACTCCATACACCTTTCCACTTGGTTTGTAAGAGGGCAAAGCGGGGTCAGGCAGTTAGAGAAATACCTTAATCAAAGTCACAAGTGCTTGCAGTTGGAAGTACATAGCTCTTGGGACACAGGAGTAAATGCTAAGGGGTATATACTGTGCATGTTCAGCATAGTATAGAAATACAGATGTGAAAACCAAAACAAGACTAAATAGATTCTTGAGAGTCCAGAAAAAGTATCTATCACAATGGCTCTAAAACATTAAGTTTATCTAATTTGCAAATATAAGCAATATTTATTTATGTTGCTGTTTTAAATAAGTCTTTTTTAACCTATTAAAAAGTTGCCAGTTTTAACTAATTCCTTCATAAATTTTAATTGAATACAGCAATATTCTGCTTGCACTGCATTCTTTCTTCTCTCTTACTTTTATTTTGATTTAAAATTTAAGAAACTATTTTTCAATGTGTGTGTGTGTGTATATATATATGTATATATGTCAATTTAAATACATCTTTTTTGTAAAGATCTGAACAGTACTTTGGGTTTAGCATAGCTTCAGAATATCATATGTTATGTTATGTTTTAAAGCAACGCCAGAATCCACAATGTTTTGGGCACAATGTCTTTATAAACCTATTTAGGAAAAGTAATAAAAATACAACAGCTTTCATTCCAAAATTATTCAAATGTGTTATCCTCAAGATGGCCTATTTTCTAACACTTTAATATATTCTCCCTCTACTTTCCATATTGTCTCATAAATGCAAGAATGCAATTATTTTGACTACATTCAGCAGAAGTAAATAAAGTGCATAAGAACCTCTTAAGATTTTCTTTTGAAAATATCTTTATTTCTTGAAAATATGGAATATTTCATTTAAATATAAAATATGTATCTATCTAAATCTAAAATAAAATTAATATTATATATTATTTTTGATATGAGAAAATGTTTATAGAGTCATTTTCTTTACAATTATCACTAAACAGTCTATCAATATAGTATTTTACATTTCAGCCTTCCATATTCAGCAACTATTTTAATTTTCTACATCACCTGCTTAAAATAATTGTAGTCAATTTAGAAATAATCTTAGACATCTGAGATTAACCACTTCCACTGCTGAGATTTAAACACAAAACAAAACAAAACAATAAAATACATGGTGTATTGTCTGAGACATATCAAACTATAGTGGACATTGCTGGTTGCCTACCCAACATCCATTTCCCTCTTTCCTAATGGAAAATCTTCCTTGGTGTCATATATCTCAGGGGAAGTTTTTCCTCCCTCAGTCTCAGGAATGATCCTAATTATGTCTGCTTTTAGTAATTGACTAAAGAACAATTTGATTAAACTAAGGCCAATGAATTATAAGTGAAACTTTATGATATCATAGCGATTATATCTTAAGAAAGAGAAGTTGGAAAGCTATCTGTCTCCTCTGTGAATGAAAAACATCTAATTGTCCTTGGATGGCATCCTGTGTTCTTTATGGGAGAAAGTCAAAAGTTGAAGCTAACACTGTGTGTGGCAGAAATGAAATTAGAAAAGCAAATCCAAGTATTTAATAACACTGTAGAATGACCGTTTCAATATTGTTGAGCTCACCCTGTCTCTGAAAATTTTGTAGATGAGCCAATCAATTTACTTATTGTTCAACCCAGTATTTATTTCTGTTATTTTTTATTGATACATAATGGATAGCTACTGCTCTTAGCCATTTAATGTCCTATATTTAGCAGTTTAATCTATAGCCTAGAAAAATCATAAAGTATTTGTGGCTATTTTTAATTTTGTATATTGTAATTGTATATGATTTATCTCTATTTTACCAATCACTCTAGCTGAAAATAATGAGCTACTTTTAAGCAACATTCAATAAGGCAACAAGAGGGTTGTAGAGAAGTACATTTTCCCCAGATTCCTACAGTAACAATAATATTTCTCATAGAATATAACATTGTCATCTATGTATCTGATATCAGATTCAAGTATAAACAATAAGCAACCAATGCTATCTCTAGGAGTCTACTTGAAACTTAGTATTTAAATTTGCTTGAAATATATAAACACAACAATGATTAGTTACCTTTTGATAATTTGTTGCCTTTTTGTGAGCTGCAGTTGACTAAAATTTTTTTAAAATGGTCCTGGAATACAAAGATCAAGGAGGTATCATCTGAAGCTCATGCCATACAGTGATGTATTTTTTTCTGAGCACCTAGTCTATATTGTTTTTCAAAGCAAACATAATGACAATGAAAAGGTAGTAAATTTTTGTGTAACTTCAGGCAATTAGCTTGGGTCAAACTTTCCCTTTATCTTACAGGTGATATTTCTAAGTCTTGATTCAATTATGTCCTGTAAACTATGAAATCGGTAATGTGTACTGAGATATAGGCTTAGTGCATCCAAGAGATTGATAGTTTGGGAAAGAAAGTGAAAGTAGGTAGTAAATTTCAAGTGAGCCTAAACATTGGCCTTTGGTAGTAAAAGGAAATTGAGAATGTAATGACCATCAATGTATCCATGAGGTACATAAGTGTGTGTGTGTGCATGTGTATATACACTACATATATACACACACACACACATACACAACCTATATGTGTATATATGTTACATGTGTATGTATACATATATATTCTACATATATGTGTGTGTGTATATATACATATATATATACACATTACCTATACAGACAGACAGACACACACACATAGGTACAGTTATCTCTCAGTATCCATTGGGAATTGGTTCCAGGACCACCTGGTAGATACTGAACTATATGGATGCCCAAGTTGCTTATAGAAAATGGTATAGTATTTGCATATAACCCACCCACATCCTCTTATATACTTTAAATCATATCTAGATCACTTATAATACCTTCTACAATGTAAATACTATGTAAAGAATCATTGCACTATATTGTTTAGGGAATAATGAAAAGAAAAATAGTCTGTACATATTTAGATACTTTAGAGCTGTGGTTTGTTGATTCCACAAATGTGGACCCCAGAGATACGGAAAACCAGCTATAAACACAAATATATGTATTTGTGTGTTTGTGTTTGTATATATATGTAATCATATATATGTATTAAATCAAATATATACACACATGTGCAAATATAAATATATGTGTGTACACACACATACACACATATAAATTGTCACAAAAAGGTTGAAAATCACACCTTGCCTTATAACATAATTTGAATTCACACCTACAGCAACCTCAATGCTCTAATCAATCTCGTGTTAAAGCAATGACAATGACACAGTGAAAAACTGATCCACTCACTACACCATCCTGCACCTATAAGGATCATTTCTGGAGTTAGAAGTCATAATGAAGCACTGGCTGGAGATTGCCTTAGAGAGTTGCATTTTATTGGATGGACAAGTGACTTTGATGATGAAAAATTATTGTTATGTTCCTTATGCATGCTTTGCAAATACGGCTATACTACAATAAATATTGCTTAATAATTTATTTTCATAGAATCATGCTTAGATAACATATTTTAAAAATTTATACAAACATGGCATTATTTAACTAATATTTTAACCATTGTGTTCCACAGACAGGCTATCTAGGTAACATTAAATACTTAAAACAGAAGAGAGAGTCATGTTATAGTTTTGAGTTAAGAAACAAAGGGTAATTCAAGCATGAAATTGGTAATCTTTGATATACAATAAGAGACAGGAAGCAGTGAATGGAAAGCCCAATGACTGAGATGAGATACTGCATACAAAACAAATACCTAGCTGATGTGATACCACCGTACGTCTTGTACTGTTAAGAGAAGCTCACAATCATTTCAGTCATAAAGTGAGAATTCACTAGGCTGAAATGAAAAATAAGTCTCTATAGAATAAGAATAATGAAAATTATCCCAATAGCTTTGCTTTCTTTTACGTAAAACTTTTCTTCAACAGCAACAGATAATTCAGTATAACCTATGGACTTACCACTACACGCAGAAGCAAAATTTTAAAAATCATATATTTACTCTTCTATATGGATTAAGAGGGAAATAGGCCATATTTGGATGAGGTTTAAATGCAATAATAGAATGAATATCCATTCTCTATTTCTCAAGATTATCTTTTCTCAAGATTATCTCTGCATACCTAACTTCAAATTTTACTTAGCAAAGGTTTACTGAGTATCAAATAAATAAATACTTTGTATATGCTGATACAGAAAAAAAAAATATCTGCCTCATAGGACTTAAATTGTAGTGGAGAACCTGGTATCATATTGGAAGGCATCTTTCATTCCCTAAATTTATCACACTCTTTTTTTGCTGGTCTTTGAACTCAGGGTTTCTTTTGTTTTTATAAAAATTACTCTTATCTACTTCTACCCATTCCCCAGTATCCCAAATATTACTTCTGGAAAGGTTTTCTAATTATGTAAAATTTAATTTAGTGTGTACACTTTATATCCTAAGAGTAGCTGATGCGTACTCTATTATATTTGCTAATTATATTTTATTAAAATTGAATTGGCTATCTTAATAAGATTTATACATATTATTGTGTCTATTCCAGTGTCTAAAAAACTGCTTGACACGCAAAGAGCGCTGAATAAAATTTGTTTAATTTAGGGGATGAATAGGCATTGTGTTATATTCTCTCTTATATAAAGAACATACTTATACATAATGTATAAGTATGTTCTCTTTTATTTTAGAATGGATAAGATTAAGAGTTAAATGTTTCTTAATGAAGTAAAATCAACTATTTATTTTAATAATCTGGTCAACAGATGAGCCTGGAGGACATTATGTTAAACAAAATAAATCAGGCACAGATAGATAAATAAAGTATATTCTCATATATGGGAGCTAAAAAAAATTGAGCCCATGAAAGTAGAGAGTAGCATTGTGGGTTTTAGAGGCCAAGAACAGTAGAGGGGAAGGGAGACTAAGGAGAGATTGGTTAATGGTTAATTATAGCCATATAGGAGATATTAGTTCTGGTGTTCTACAGCTAGAATATGGTTAACTATACTTTATTGTGTATTCTCAAAAAGCTAGAAAGGAGGATTTTGAATATTCACAACACAAGGAAATGATAAATGTTGGACGTGATGGTTTTGCTAATTACCCTGGTTGGATTATTATACATTGCATATATGTATGCAAATATCATTCTCTATTCCATAAATATATATCCTTATTACCTGTCAATTAAAAATAAAAGAAAAATAGATTCTGGCCAAATGTATCTCTAACATTATTTTTAAATAATTCACTTTTTTGAAATTTTTCTTTTTGTTTTGATGTTATTGGGTCATATCAAACAAGCAAGTAAAATAAATTAGATGTTATATTTGGTGACTTCTCAAATGTGCATTGAAAATGTGGAAGCATACAGTGATGAAAATGTTTTATTAGTATGTTAGAACATAACCTGTAATTTTTTTCTACTATGATTAAATGTAATTGTGCATCTAAATTAATTTAAAAACCATATAATGTTCCAATATACAAACTATATTTATTAATCACACTATTAAATGAAGAATTGGATGGACTGAGCAGGTAAAAACATTTGATAAAAAGCATTATTCTTACAATTTGGATATCTACATATATGTGTGTGTGTATATATACATATATATATACACATTACCTATACAGACAGACAGACACACACACATAGGTACAGTTATCTCTCAGTATCCATTGGGAATTGGTTCCAGGACCACCTGGTAGATACTGAACTATATGGATGCCCAAGTTGCTTATAGAAAATGGTATAGTATTTGCATATAACCCACCCACATCCTCTTATATACTTTAAATCATATCTAGATCACTTATAATACCTTCTACAATGTAAATACTATGTAAAGAATCATTGCACTATATTGTTTAGGGAATAATGAAAAGAAAATAGTCTGTACATATTTAGATACTTTAGAGCTGTGGTTTGTTGATTCCACAAATGTGGACCCCAGAGATACGGAAAACCAGCTATAAACACAAATATATGTATTTGTGTGTTTGTGTTTGTATATATATGTAATCATATATATGTATTAAATCAAATATATACACACATGTGCAAATATAAATATATGTGTGTACACACACATACACACATATAAATTGTCACAAAAGGTTGAAAATCACACCTTGCCTTATAACATAATTTGAATTCACACCTACAGCAACCTCAATGCTCTAATCAATCTCGTGTTAAAGCAATGACAATGACACAGTGAAAACTGATCCACTCACTACACCATCCTGCACCTATAAGGATCATTTCTGGAGTTAGAAGTCATAATGAAGCACTGGCTGGAGATTGCCTTAGAGAGTTGCATTTTATTGGATGGACAAGTGACTTTGATGATGAAAATTATTGTTATGTTCCTTATGCATGCTTTGCAAATACGGCTATACTACAATAAATATTGCTTAATAATTTATTTTCATAGAATCATGCTTAGATAACATATTTTAAAATTTATACAAACATGGCATTATTTAACTAATATTTTAACCATTGTGTTCCACAGACAGGCTATCTAGGTAACATTAAATACTTAAAACAGAAGAGAGAGTCATGTTATAGTTTTGAGTTAAGAAACAAAGGGTAATTCAAGCATGAAATTGGTAATCTTTGATATACAATAAGAGACAGGAAGCAGTGAATGGAAAGCCCAATGACTGAGATGAGATACTGCATACAAAACAAATACCTAGCTGATGTGATACCACCGTACGTCTTGTACTGTTAAGAGAAGCTCACAATCATTTCAGTCATAAAGTGAGAATTCACTAGGCTGAAATGAAAATAAGTCTCTATAGAATAAGAATAATGAAAATTATCCCAATAGCTTTGCTTTCTTTTACGTAAAACTTTTCTTCAACAGCAACAGATAATTCAGTATAACCTATGGACTTACCACTACACGCAGAAGCAAAATTTTAAAATCATATATTTACTCTTCTATATGGATTAAGAGGGAAATAGGCCATATTTGGATGAGGTTTAAATGCAATAATAGAATGAATATCCATTCTCTATTTCTCAAGATTATCTTTTCTCAAGATTATCTCTGCATACCTAACTTCAAATTTTACTTAGCAAAGGTTTACTGAGTATCAAATAAATAAATACTTTGTATATGCTGATACAGAAAAAAAAAATATCTGCCTCATAGGACTTAAATTGTAGTGGAGAACCTGGTATCATATTGGAAGGCATCTTTCATTCCCTAAATTTATCACACTCTTTTTTTGCTGGTCTTTGAACTCAGGGTTTCTTTTGTTTTATAAAATTACTCTTATCTACTTCTACCCATTCCCCAGTATCCCAAATATTACTTCTGGAAAGGTTTTCTAATTATGTAAAATTTAATTTAGTGTGTACACTTTATATCCTAAGAGTAGCTGATGCGTACTCTATTATATTTGCTAATTATATTTTATTAAAATTGAATTGGCTATCTTAATAAGATTTATACATATTATTGTGTCTATTCCAGTGTCTAAAAAACTGCTTGACACGCAAAGAGCGCTGAATAAAATTTGTTTAATTTAGGGGATGAATAGGCATTGTGTTATATTCTCTCTTATATAAAGAACATACTTATACATAATGTATAAGTATGTTCTCTTTTATTTTAGAATGGATAAGATTAAGAGTTAAATGTTTCTTAATGAAGTAAAATCAACTATTTATTTTAATAATCTGGTCAACAGATGAGCCTGGAGGACATTATGTTAAACAAAATAAATCAGGCACAGATAGATAAATAAAGTATATTCTCATATATGGGAGCTAAAAAAAATTGAGCCCATGAAAGTAGAGAGTAGCATTGTGGGTTTTAGAGGCCAAGAACAGTAGAGGGGAAGGGAGACTAAGGAGAGATTGGTTAATGGTTAATTATAGCCATATAGGAGATATTAGTTCTGGTGTTCTACAGCTAGAATATGGTTAACTATACTTTATTGTGTATTCTCAAAAGCTAGAAAGGAGGATTTTGAATATTCACAACACAAGGAAATGATAAATGTTGGACGTGATGGTTTTGCTAATTACCCTGGTTGGATTATTATACATTGCATATATGTATGCAAATATCATTCTCTATTCCATAAATATATATCCTTATTACCTGTCAATTAAAATAAAAGAAAATAGATTCTGGCCAAATGTATCTCTAACATTATTTTAAATAATTCACTTTTTTGAAATTTTCTTTTGTTTTGATGTTATTGGGTCATATCAAACAAGCAAGTAAAATAAATTAGATGTTATATTTGGTGACTTCTCAAATGTGCATTGAAAATGTGGAAGCATACAGTGATGAAAATGTTTTATTAGTATGTTAGAACATAACCTGTAATTTTTTTCTACTATGATTAAATGTAATTGTGCATCTAAATTAATTTAAAACCATATAATGTTCCAATATACAAACTATATTTATTAATCACACTATTAAATGAAGAATTGGATGGACTGAGCAGGTAAAACATTTGATAAAAGCATTATTCTTACAATTTGTACCTGTATAATTGTGACAAGTTTTTAATTTCTCTCAGTATCTACTTCATTTTCTAAAAAATCCAACTGTCTTATTGTTGTATTATAAAATGATACTCTTTTTAAATGTTTGACATGTATATATTAGAACTACAGTAGTTGCAAAAAAAATAATAAAATGTCAATGCTTTAAACTTTATACTTCCTAATAATATTGGCTTAGCAAATTTTCTTTCTTCAGTGTAGTATACCACTGACAGCTTAACAAATTATTGAAAAAATGAAAAAGATAAAAATGAAGACAGTTTGTCTTTTCAATCTTTGTGTGTACTAGATTTGAATGAAAAACTATATTATGAATTGACCCTAAACTGTAATCCCCCTACCAACGTACATCATTAAAATACATGGCATAGCGCTATTATCCGCTTTCTTCGTCAGAACAAATTTAAAAATCCTCTCATATACCTATATATTGACATTAATTTTCTTGGTTGAATACAACCAGTCTTATATGCAAGCATACTACCATGAACAGGACTATAATTCATCAAGCGAAAGTATGTATGAACTCGAATTCTATACGAGAGCGTCCCACTACATATTTATCTAACGATTTAAAATAAACATGTCCTAACGATACAATGTTTGAATTCTCTTTGTGTAACACAAAACACTTCATCCTCGTATGTTTCACAAAAGTCTTTAAAAAAAGCTGCATACAGGTAAACTGCTTTGGCGCAAAAAACACAACAAATGAAAAATAATATCCGATAAAAATTAATATAATAATATTGAAAATAAAATATAAAATGGAATTTAAAACAATTGAATGAAAATATAAAAATATTTATTTAGACAAGATTTCTAAAATATGTAGCTTACTGGTAGAAAGTGTTTATTTTTATTTTTCATTTTTCAGAACAGTATTAGTCATTGCATGTTACTGTAAAAATCACACCTGACTATACTAATAAGCACATTGCAACCAAGTGACAAATTTGTTTGAAAAAGCCTTTTGTCTACAGTCATGATTATGTCCTAATTGAATGGTAGATAGAAAGGATAAATTGCTGATTGTTCAGTTTATACACAGCAGCTAATAATCTGTAAAACTGGATAAGAAACACATTACAGTTATCATCTTATTTTTCTCAAATTGTTTTATTTTAATATAGTTGAGATTAATGTGAAATAAAATGGCTAGCTTGAAGTATATTGCTTTAAAATATATAACCCAACTTCAGATTTTAAAAAAAGATTAAAAGTAAGTAGTATTAATGACAAGCAAATTATTTTTCCTCTGAAAATGAAACGAAACTCTCCAAATGAAGTGAAGTACATCCAAATCCGATTTTTTTTTTTCTTTCCTTAGTCTTTCTTCCTTTGGAGTCTACCTAATTTTCACTTGCTCTGGATTTAAAAGCAGTTTGACTCTCTTTCATTTCCTAACAAACCTGGTGCCTGATAAATGTTCACCGAGAGCCTTATACTATGGGGAACTTAGATCTGTATATATTAATCACAATGTGGATAGTTTATTTTCCTTTTTTTGTTCTGCTTCCCTTGTCAAAACTTGAGCTGATATATGGACCCAGGAAGAAAGCAGCAACCTCAGTTCGATGTAATTCATATAATATGAGTTTGAATTTTTGTTCTCAGGATTTCCTCCTTGTCTTTGTGTTTTGAAGAGGCTTTAAATCTTTCTTTTTTCCTCTCTTGTCTCTGTCACCATCTTTTGCAGTTTCTTTGGCAGCTTTCTCACCATTCTGTTCAGGTTTAAAAAATCTTCCCATTACAAATGGCTTTTAACACATCCCTTCACTGTTCTCTTCACAGCATTCTAACCTTGCTTTGATCCCTTTTCTTCCCATTTCTTCTTACTTCTCTTTTTTTTCTTTTGGTTTTCATTCCAAATGTCTTCTTACATTGACACTAGATTACTCAGTAGGTAGTCACATTGATCTGGCTACTGTTTAGAAAGCAGATTTCATTTTAAGTAGAGAAATGGGAATGTCTGAAGGATATCCTTTCCGGAACAAAACACTAGGCTGCTGCTTTCAGATTCTTCCCCACTTTGGGGAAAGTGGGGAGTGATCAATCTCCAAAAAATACTAACAGTTTATAATTTAATCCATCTGAGTATTTTAAAACTCATAAAATTATTAATAAAATGCAAACATTTCTGTATGTATTTTTCAAGTAATTTTCTTTGTGTAGTCTGTTTCTTCATATACTAGAATTGCTCTAAGTTAGAAAAAAAAAAAAAAAACAGAGGAAAGGAGGAGCCAAGGCAGGGATTGTTATCAAATCAAATGGGATGAAAATATATTCCTTTGGAAGCATGTGCTCCTTCTCTTTAATTGAGCCCCTATTTGTTTCTCAATTGTTCTCTGCTGTAGTCTGATAGTTTTTATCCTAACTGTTTTGTTTCTCCCCTCTTCTCATTTATACTGTCAACTTACATTTAGGGCAGTGAGAGTTAACTAGCTCACTGTGACACTGCAATCAATTAATCACATTTAGCTTTCCATCCTGACTTCTTATTGGCTGGTTTGTAATTGAGCCATGGGGCAAAAGTCATTTCCAGCCACAGTCTGTCAGCTTGTTCAGCAGTTCATTTATTAGTTTGATAAGATAACCTTTCACAGCAACATATAATCAAAAGCATCAAGTTTCACATACAGTGGAATTATTCAGAAATTCACACTTAGATTTTTCTTGGGTCAGATATAATGGACAGAATATTGTTCTCTGGGAATTTGAAATAGAAATACAGTGTGTAGCCCCCTGGCCATTAAGCTTTGGGTCAAGATTTTGATAAAGACCATATACCATAAGGCATTTGACAGCTAAGTTCCAGGAGGACAGAAATATAATTTTTTTTTCCTAACTTCAAATTTTATTATATATATCTAAATTTACTAAACCATAATATTTATAAATTTTAGTAAAGTACTATATTTTGTGGATAAATTTTAACTTTGTATTTTATACTGTTTAATATCTAGTAAAAAATTATCCTGATTTCACTCCGTTTATATAATAAAAATGGCACATCGGCAAAAGCCTCGTTTTCTGTAGAGAGACATTTTACTGTACTATTTAGTTCAGCGTATTAGAAGGAGGCAGGGCTCCACTTATCCTAGGAGATACATCGCCAATACTCCAGCACTAACTCACAATACAAATACAACTTCCATGATATTAACTCCACGCCGGAGCACAGCAGAACAGAAAGCAACATCACATATTCTTTAACCTCCAAGTGCCTACCTCCTTTACAGAAAGAATTACAGTCCCTTTTCTTTTCATTTTTTATGTTTAATTTTATGGGTACATAATATGTGTACATATTCATGGGGTACACGTTATATTTTGGTAGAAGCCTACAATGTGTAATGATCGAATCAGAGTAATTGGGATATCCCTCAGCTCAAATGTTTATCATTTCTTGGTGTTGATGAATGAAGGGCGTTATGCAAATGCCAGGCCATTTCAGACCATTGAAGGACTGGACAATTTTAACAGATTGTTCAGATCCAGAGCTTCTCCATGAGGTTGGTTGAGGCTGACACCCAACCAGCATCAGAACCCAATTACTATCATTTTTATTGTGTTTTATTTTCCAAGATGGCAGATTAGAGGTTTTTAGTGTACCTCTGCCACTTGGAAATAACAAGATAGTGCATAAAAATAAATTCTGTGAGCTTTCATTCAAGAAGGAAAATGGGAATCCACTGGAATCAGGAAGGACATTCCAGATCCCTGGGAGGAGAACGTGGGCAAACAGCCCCTGTGATGGATCTGACGGATAAAAGTGAGTGAAGCCCCAGTAAGTGAGAACAGCAGAGAGCTTCCTTCTGTGACTCATCTTTCTACTGTGAATCTGAGCAATAATCCAGGCCAAGAGATAGCACTTTATTTTTCCCAAGTGCCAGAGCTAACTGGGAAAGAAGCTTGGAGGTGTTTAGTGGGAAAACCTGGGACGAAGAGCAGGATGACATTTTTCATCCGAGTGCATACAAAGTCAGCTATTCTTTGGAAACCTAGTAGCGTGGCTAAAACAGGTATTTTATTATTGGGCCAAAAACTGGAGTGCTTGCTCTGGAGTGGGGCGGGCACCTCCACAGCCAGAATTGCAGAAAGCTCCTCAGCAGTAGATGCTGAAATTCTGCTCTCTCCTGGTGCAGGTCTGAGGTGGGAGGAGAGCTGCTACTGCTGCAGTTTCTACTGGGCAACAAGACTTGCAGCCAGGACCAGTTTGACAACCTGAAACCCATTTGCATGCACTACTGCTGTATTCCCCAGCCTCCTTTCCTGAGATAGTGGTGCAGTGGGTCCCTGTATGCTCCACTCCCAGGCAGAACTCCAGGCATTTGGAGCACACATTTACCTGGACCAGCAGCCTGAGCCACCCTACCCTTCCTGGGCCTAGATCATGATGCAGGGGAGCCCTCTCTGCTGCTTCACGACCGGGCAGATATCAAGGTATTTGGAGCGCCTGCTTTTCTAGATCAGCAACCTGAGCCACCCTCCCTTTCCTGGGCAGAGATTGTGGTAAAGTCGGGCCATCTGTGCTCAGCTCCCAGGCAGATCTCTAGGAATCTGGAGCACCCACTCTCCTGGATTAGGAGTTTAGGCTGCCCTCACTCTGCAGAGAACGTGAGGCCAAGGAGGATTCCCAGCTCCATGCCTAGGCACACCTCTGAGTGCTTGGTGGCTACTCACTGGATTCTCCGTTGGCACTGGTGCTTATGCCTGCTATTGGGGGACCTGGAGGTAGGCCTGCTTGGTCCAGCCCTGCCCATCTTTCCCTCTATTACCCCTGAGGCAGAGTAGGGAAATCAGACGACTATGCATTCCACAGATCAGCCCATTGACTGAGGCAACAGAGAGCTTCTCCCAGTACACAAGGATCACGTACAAACCCAGCCACATTAGCTGCAGCTGGCTCTTACACTTAAGTGCCATCTACTGGCTTGTAGGTCAAACCACATGGCTCAATATAAAATCTGCCAACAGAAGTGCATAGGGCTATAGAAGCAAAACCAAAAGACCCTACCCATCATTCTCTATATTCATACTCACTACGGAGAGAGTAGGAAAGAAAAAAATAGAAAAATAAAGAAAAGGAAATAATCTTAATCACATCAAAATAATGACAATTAGTAGAAGTGCCAGTATCTCTAGATGATAAGGAACCAGGGCAAGAATTCCGGCACCATGAAAAATCTGAATGTAGTGATACCACCAAAGGATCACACCAGTTCTCTAGCAGTGGTCCCTAACCAAAGTGGAAACACAGAAATAACATAAATAATTGCAAAGAAGTTGATGAGATTCAAAACAAAGTCGAAAATCAACACAAAGAAACTTCTAAATCAGCCCAGAAAGAAAAGGAAGAGATGAACATCTCAAAAAGAAATGAATCAGAGCTACTGGAATTGAAAAAACATACTTAAGGAATTTCATCATACAACTGAGAGTGTTAGCAACAGACTGAACCAAACAGAAGAAAGAGTTTCAGAGTGTGAAGGTCAGTCTTTCAAACTAACCCAGTAAGACGAGAATAAAGAAAATTGTTTTAAAAAAATGAACAAAGTCTTTAAGAAACATAAGATTATGTAAATTGGCAAAATATACAAATTATTGACATTGATGAGAGAGAAGGAGAAAAAGTAAACAACCTAGAAAACATATTTGAGGGAATAATTTAAGAAAATTTCCCTAATCCTGCTGGAGAAGTAGACAGTTAGATACAAGAAATTCAGAAAACATCTGTGAGATATTATACAAGACAAAAATATTCCCCAGGTCACCAGACTGCAATGGATAATGCTAAAGAAATAATCTTAAAGGCAGCTAGATAAAGGTCATATCATATACAAAGGAAACCCCTATCAGGTTAACAGCAGACGTCACAGCACAAACCTTACAAGCCAGGAGAGAATGGGGGCTTATTTTCAGCATTGTTAAATACAAGAAATTCCAACCAAAAATTTATATTCCACCAAAGTAACTTCATAAGTGAAGGAGAAGTAAAATATCTTTCAGACAAGCAAGTGCTAAGGGAATTTGTTACCAGCAAAACAGTCTTAAAAGAGTTATAAACATGGAAATGAAAGATCAATGCCTGCTACCACAAAAACATACTTAAGTACATAGCCCTCAGATTCTATAAAGCAACCACACAATATAAATTGCAAAGCAAGCAGCTAACAATATCAAAACTTTCCGTATCAATATTAACCTTAAATGTAAAAGGTACAAATGCCCCACTTAAAAGGTACAGTTACTAGTTGCATAAAAGACCCATCCATCTTCTGCCTTCAATAGACCCAACTCAAAATGGATTAAAGATTTCAGTGCTAGACTTCAAACTATAAAAATTCTAGAAAACCTCAGAAACACTATTCTGGACATCAGTCTTGGAAAATAATTTATGACTAAGTCCTCAGAAGCAATTGCAACAAAAACAAAATTTGACAATTGGGATCTAATGAAACTAAAGAGCTTCTGCACAGTAAAAGAAACTATCAACAGAGTGAACAGACAACCTACAGCATGGGATAAAATACTCACAAACTATGCATACGACAAAGGGCTAATATCTATAATCTATGAGGAACTCTAACAATTAAACAAAAACCCAATGACCTCATTAAAATGTGGGCTAAAGACATGATCAGACATTTCTCAAAGGAAAATATACAAGAAGGCAACCAACATGAAAACATGCACCGCATCACTAATCATCAGAGAAATGCAAATCAAAACTAAAACAAGATATCATCTGACAGCAGTCAGAATGGCTATCAGAAAAGAAAAAAGAAAACAAAAACAGATGCTGGCAACACTGCAGAGAAAAGGGAATGCTTATACACTGTTGGTAGGAATGTAAATTAGTTCAACCACTGTGGAAAGTAGTTTGGAGATTTCTCAAAGAACTTAAATTACTATTTGACCCAGGAATTCCACACTGGTTATATGCTCAACAGAAAATAAATTGTTCTACCAAAACTACCCCTGCAGTCATGTGTTTATTGCAGCACAATTCACAATAGGAAAGACCAGAAATCAACACACGTACCCATCAACAGTGGATTGGATAAAGAAAATGTGGTTCATACACACCATGGAAATCTATGCAGCCATAAAAAGAATTAAATCATATCATTTACAGTAACATGGATGCAGCTGAAGGCAGTTATCCTAAGCAAATTAATGCATTATCATAAGTGAATAACAGAAAACCAAATATGGCATGTTATCACTTATATGTAGGAGCCACACATTGTTTAGTCATGAATATAAAGATGGCAACAATGAACCCTGGGGTCTGCTGTCCAGGAGGCAGGGGCAGGAAGAAAGTTAAGCTTTGAAAAACTAACTTTTGGATACTGTGCTCACTACCTGGGTAACAAGAGCATTCTTATCCCAAATTTCAGCATCATATAATATACCCTTGTAACAAAACTGTACATATATTCCCTGATTCTAATATAAAAGTTGAAATTATATTTAAAATATGATAAAATAAATAAAATTTTAAAAGAGACAGAAACTCAGCACTTCCACTGCCAGACCCTGCTTCCTACTTCTCCTTTCCATAATCTCAGAGTCCATCCCAATCTCCTTCCCAGAGAACCTAACCAGTGAAATGTGTTAAGAATTTTTCATATTTTCTTCATGTTCTCAATTCCAATATGCTGTCATTATGTAAAAGCATAGGTTTACTCAATGCTATTATCTGTGATTAAAAAGTAAGGAATATGAGCATTTCTTTAGCCTATTATGTACTCACAAGACAAGCTGCTTAGAATGAAATTAAAATATTCCATTTGTTGAGTACTGACTATGTTCCAGGCATTTTTCTAAGTATTCTATTGGTATCAATTATTTAATGTAATCCACAAAACAATTGAGGAAAGAGAAATATGGCATGTAAAGTAATGAACAAAGTTATATGGCTCCCTGAAACTACCAGAACCTACATTTTGGATCTCAGGTAATCTGATCTCAGAATCTCTATTGTTAGTTAATTTGGAGAAGGTTTATTCCAGTGGTTCTCACATGTGTGCATGCACATGTATCAGAAGTATGTGGGAAGCTTGCTAAAACACACATTGTTGGGCCCCACTCCCAGAGTGTTTCAATTAGTAAACTGGGGGTGTAATTTCTATCAAATTTTTAGGTGGTACTGCTGCTAACCCAGGACTACACTATCAAAACCACTGGTTTCAACAATACTATAGACATCCTCTTCGTCTACCTAGATGTGATATAGTTGAATCAATTATCTATGGATCTAGACTAATTACTTACATAGCCCCTCAGAAAATGAAGTAAATGGATATGCTACTCTATTTTTCAGTTGCTAATAACTGCTATTGTTTCCCCGTGAACAATGGAGTTGAACCTGGATTAACATTCCATACCCTTTGATTTGCTTGTTGATAACAATGCAAAGATCTGAGAAAAGCTAAGTGGTAGAGTGGTTGTGTCTGTGGAGTTCTTTTACTTTTAAAAAAATTCATACAATTCTTCATTATTAAAAAATGGTGTTTAAATAACCACATTAACTTCATAATTAAGCAAGAAGATGAAGAAAAAGAGGGAGAATGGAAAGAAGCAAACAGAAAAGCAGCTAAGCCACTTTGCCCTTAGTTGAATAGGTAGTCAGTTCTGCTATAACGTGACATGTGCATTTTAAACAATTCTCTTGCTACACGATATTGCATAATAAAAATCACAAGGATTATGGAAATATGGAGAAACAACACAAAATTTTTCTCAGTGACATACTTTTAAAAGGTAGCATCCTAATAAAAATTACAGCAAATTTTATTTATGTTAAGTAGTTAAGAAATGCAAAATAGTACATAAATATATTTGATTGCCTTGGAAAAGACCTGACACTTGCTACAGGAAGTGTTGATGTTAGGTGGCTCATTTTTCTGAAATGTTGGTAGGGGCATTACTTAAAATTGGATGTGAAATTTCAAAAATAGATATGGATGGGAATGGCTAATTGTCCTTTGCATTGGTACCAAACATTACAATTGCAGCAAATAGTTTTTATTTTTGACACTGAGGCATGCTTTTCTTCTTTTAGGATGTAATCTTTTGAGTCATACATCTCTGAGTGATGCCTATTTCATCAAAATTGAAAAGTCAATATAATGCAAAGTCTTCTTCTTAAAATAATTTCTGTAGAACGCCTGGGAATATATATTTTTTGTGCCCCTCAAATTTCTCCTATGCACTAATGGCTTGACCCAACAGCTAAATACTTAGGAGATTATAGTAATATCTGAAATCACTAAACCAGTCAGTTTCAGCACTAAAATGAGACCCTTCTACAATGCAGGCATAGCAATTTAAAGTCTTCATATATAGATAACACTTTTTTAAATTGTGAAAAATGGTGCTTCCAAAATTTTTACAATTTGTCCATCCTTAGGCTCAAAATGATCTTCCCTCTTACTATTTCTTTAGATCGTGTTCTTATGACTTTGCAGCATTTGAAGTTGTTCTTTTACTTTTGTGCCACTGTCTGATGTTCTACAGTGCAGATTTCTTTATACCTACAGTTGGAGATACCAAATGTAAGGTAGCTTCTCCCAAAATACTTTATTATTCTAATCTCTTTCTTACTGTCTAGATTTCCTTTTTTCATTCACTGCTTGGTGTTCTAGGATTGGAAGTCTTATACCTATTTAGCGTTAAATTATATATGTGTGTGTTTGTGTGCATGTATATACATAATCTCTCACAAATGAAAAAGAATTGCAAAATACACCTTAGTTGAATAACAAGCAACGTGAACCAAGACTGAGGTAGGTGGCAGATGTTTGAGGTCCACGCATGTGTGTCTTTTGTGTATTCCCACATAGCTCAATTCAGCTGGATGTAGTTATGTGCATTCTCCTAGTGTTGATCAGAAACAAATCATACCTAAGCAAACATGAAATTTTCATTACATTTTAATTGTTGACTGATATATCAATTGTATGGAGTAAATCGTTTTAAACCAAGCATTATAGCAGAACTGACTGTATATGCTTGTGAAGATAAAATATAAAATCATGGAAGCTATGGCTGTTGGAGAGTAACTATTGAAAATATGCCTTAGAAAGGTCATAGGGCAGCATCTACTATTATATATGTCATTTATTTCAATGTGTTTCATAGGCTGAAGTCTTCTTATTGGCTGACACAGTATCTATTTTCCAGAAAAATGCACCCAGGTTAAAGATTTGCATTCTTACCTTCTTTTTTTGCTTAGCACAAATCACTTTGTACCTTTGGTTCTAGGCAAGCAGCATCAGTTGAAGAAATTTTGCTGGCAACATTTAACAAATATTCCCATTACAATGGTTCTTATATCTAATACCATATTCAATGTTTTCTTCTAAAAATATTATCCTTTGTTCCACCAGATCTATGATTTCACATATTACTAAAGCTGACAGTTACCTCTGAGACCAGCATTTTATTACCACATGTTATACATGAAGAAACTGAGGTTTACAGAAGTAGAGGGCTCCATTTATTCCCACAGGTGTTCAGAGGTTACAGCAGGGCCTATATTACAGACTTTTCTACTCACATCACTGTGATTATTTGCCTTAAATATAGTTTTGTTTCTTATTGCACATTTTACTCTCTAATCACTTCATACATTCTCCCAGATAAAACAACAAGCTTTTTAGAACTGTGAAACAAAGAAAATCCTTTCTCAAATTCACTGTCAATTTATCTGAGATGGCTTAACAAAAAATCAATATATTTTCAAGAACTTCTTTTTGACCCAGCCATGCTTAGCAAACAAGGAAACTTATTTCTGTGCACTAAGTGTGATAGGCAAAAAAGCCATTTTCAATTAAAAAATAATTTCAACGGAACTAGAAAAGTCAGATATAATTGAAAACACTCTCCTGTGATTTTTATATTTCTGCCTTCTTTCCTTCTTTAGATCACATTTCTCAGAGACCTGCCAGGTATATGCATATCCAAGGATTTTTCCCTCATTACAAAAGATATTATAAACAGACTACTGTTTTGGAATTAAAAAATATCGAGACAGACTTAGGAGTTCTGCCTGTTTGTAATGACAGCATTAGTTAACCTCTCTGGGGACCTTTATGTAGAAGACAGATCACTCTTGAATTCACTGTAAAGATTAAGTAAGATAATATAATAATGGTGGTTGGCTTACAGTAGGCTCTGAAATGTTATAGGAATCATCACTACTTCTGTAAATGTAGCATTGCACCTACTGGTCAGTGTGTGAACTTGAGTTTATATCTAGATTGCCACTTCCTAGATGAGTATCTTTTATTAAGTTCCTTAAACTTATTGAACACACTTTTCTTGTTTATAAAATGGGATATTATTAGTACTTAACTTATTGGGTTGTTGTATTAAAACTTTGCATGTTATTTCACCCTCCACCCAGCCACCATAAAAATTCCCTAAAGAGTTTGTATTTTCCCAATGGCACAAAATACACAGGAAGTCAAACTTAAGGTTAGCTACTCTTATTGGAGGCAAGTTACAAAGAGAATGAAATAAAGTGATCCTTGGTTTTCTTTTTTTTTTTAAACACCAAAAGCAACGGCAGCAAAAGCCAAAATCGACAAATGGGATATGATTAAACTNTAAATAATAAAAAATAAAAGAAAATAAAGAAAATGATAAAATGGATTCACACTTTTCCCTGTACACAGAAAAAAATCCAGATGAATTAGAATTCTGACTGTAAAATATAAATATAGCCATACATGTTTCAGAGGTTCTTTAGGGTGTTGCTTCACCAGCCATCAACCTCTGTGGCCAGTGGCACCTTTGGCCAAGTTTTGCTTGGGCCCACTGAGCCTATTCCACCCACTGGGCCTGACAGGCTGCACTCCGTTTTCGCTCCTGCCCGGATCCCATGCCTGCCAAGGTTGAGCCAAGCACAGAGTGGTGAGGGTTGCGTGAACAATCAAACGCAGAGGCCGGCCACTGTGCACAGCCAGGCAAGCTGGCTGTGGTGGGGTGGGCAGCTCCAGGCACAGGCCCTGGCACAGGCACAGGCACAGGCTCCCTGCAAGGCTGTAGCTGGATCAAGCGTATTGCAAGTGGCTTCTGCCTCAGGCACTGGGGAACGCGATGGCACCTGGAAGCTTGGAGATGCCAGGAACTACAGAGCCCCAAAGAAGTTTTCACAGCCCTGGCTCAGGGAGCTCCTAGGTTTGTGATTCCCAAAGGACTGCAGCTCTTCTCTACTTTTCTCCTTCTCGTCAACCACAATGTGGCCAGCGGTGTTGGGGTGGGGGTTACAGTTCTGCTTGTGTTACAGCTCTTTTAGTCCTGCCATTTTTCTGGTCCCAAGTTCTTGTCCCATATCCAGGAAAAATGAGGTATGCAGACAACTGGAGGGTGAACAAGGTGAAGCCGTGCTTTATTGAGTGGCAGTACAGCTCTCAAGAGACCCAAAGTGGGTATCCCCTTTCCACAGGCAGGTGGTCTCAGCATCTGTGTAACCCTCAGCTGAGAGGAGACCCACAGAGGGTAGCTCTTCTCCACAAGCAGGTCATCCCATCAAGTGCATAGTCCTCAGTGGAGAGGAGTTCCCAAATGGGTAGCTCCTATCTGCAGGCAAATTGCCCCAACATTTCTGCAGCCCTCATTGGAGAGGAGCTCTAGAATGGGTAGCTCCTCTCTGCAGTCCAGTTGTCTTGTCATCTGTCCAATTCTGGGTGACTCTGGGGGTTTTTATGGGTTTCACAGGGGAGGAAGAGTGGGCTGACTGGTCTACGGCTGGCCATGGGCGGGCCCAGAAAAAGCACCATAAGTTCTCACTCTGGTCTGTGCAACTGGCAGCCTAGGCCCCAGGCTTTAGGCCCTCCCTGGCTTGAAGGTGGGGTTTCTCCAGGGACGTGCCCCTTTCCGCCCAGGATCCTGTCCGCCTTCTGCTGTCATTCATGGTGCCCAGGCTATTCATGCCAAGAGGTGCCTGCAGGTCCACACCAAGCCGTCCTCAGCCCCCTCTTGACCTCCCTCCCATGTTCATCAGTGCCCAAATTATGGAGTGGAGCCGAGGCGGCAAGGGGCTGGCGTGTCAGTGCTACCTTGAGTGTGTGCACACCCAGCCAGGTCGTGACAGAGCCTGAGCTCGGCCACAACTTGGCTCCAAACTCAGAGTGGACGCTGGGAGCGGAGAGAGGCCAGGCAGCAGGAGGAGGCACTTCTCAGCCTGTGGGGGCAGGGAGATTTCCTGGGCCCCCAAGACCACAGGGGTGCCTGGGTCTGCAGTCCTGGCTGGGCAGCTGCAGTTACACCCCGGAGCACAGAGCTCATGCCCCACCCACTTGGAAGGGGGTGGGGCTCCCACCTGTTCCCAGCTCCTGCCAGCTCCTCGGAGTTAGCAGTCCCAGTCGTGCATACCCCACTGCAGCTAGCACTTTTGCAGCAGCCATTCTAGATGGCCGCTGCTACCATCAAATGCACTAGAAGAAAATGTGGGGTAATTTGTAATCTGGCTCTAAAAAACAATGTTTTCTAATAATGATCCAAAATTGCAACACAATAAAAGAAAACGTCGAAAATTTTAACTCTAAAATAAAATGAATTCATTTAGCAAACCTTTCCATAGCAAAAATAACAGCAAAGCCAACTGTAAGCAATGTCAATAAAAAGACAAACTAGAATACATTTGTAATACATAATCAAGGAAAGTCACATTATGAAAAGAAAAATTAAGAAAAGACCAAAAATTGATAGAAAATGGGCAAGAATCATTAATAGATAAATCTCGGATATATTATAAAATCATCTGAAGCATATAAATTATTAAACATTACTAAAGATAAGATAGATAAAAATTAAGAAATGTAATTTCTCATCCTCGGGTTTGTTAAATATCCAAAATCTTGATAACACAAGCTGTTGGGGAGGCTACAGGGAAACAGGCATTCGTACACATTGCTAATGGAAAAGCAACATGGTACAAATCCTATGGAAGGAAAGTTACCAATAGTAACCCAAAACTACTTATACATTTAACTTTTGACCAAACAATATCACTTTAGGAATTCACCCCCAAGATACACCACCAACAGCAAGAAAATACATATTTGTGCCTTCATGCATTGGGATATTATGTATTATATAACAAAATATTGAATACCATGTAAACGCCCATACACAGAAAATTGCTTAAATCAGTGATGCAAAACTAACCTACCTACAGCTCTCAGGAGACCTGAAGTGGTAGCTCCTTTCCACAGGCAGCTCATCCCGGCTTGTGTGCAGCCCTCAGCAGAGAGGAGACCCAGAGTGAGTAGTTCCCGGGCTATACTATGTATGTTGGTGCAAAAGTAATTGCAGTTGTTGCCATTAAAAGTAATTGCAAAAACTGCAATAACTTTTGCACCAACCTAATATATATACACAATGGATTACTATGCAGGAAGTAATAAAGGGGATCTCTATCACCTGTTATGGATTATCAGGAAAAATTTTAAGGGAAAAGCTCACGTATATATAACTTACGTAGTTTTTAAAAATAAACATAAGGATAACCAGAATCCAGTGAAATTGGTTAACCACAGGCAAGAAGTGACAATAATATGGGAAGAAGAGAAGATTGAGTGGCAATTCTCTGTATATACCATTTTATATAATTGTGAAAACTGGAAGCATATTGAATTAATACATAATTAAAAATGAAATTCAATCAGTAAACATTTTAGAAAACTCTAAAACTAAATTAAAATATAAAATATATATGCAATGGTATATCAAATGCATAGAATAAAGACACAAGGGGAAGATGAATACAAGCAAATTTTCAGGTTAAAAACGGAAAGAACTGGAAAGAAATCTACTTCATTTAGTAGGTTTGCTTATGGTCGTGGTATGGATGAAACTATTCTGTATCTATTATCTTTGGTGTCCCATAGAAGAAAATATATTCCTTTGGGAGAGGGAGGCAAGATTATGATTGTGAAAGGAAGTAGATATGGATATGTAAGCAGAGAGGATAAAGAAGACCATGTGATTTTAAATGTTGGATTAAAATTAGAAATTGTTAGCTCATACTGGCTAAATCTGGTACAATAAAATATGAAAAATGTCAGCAATAGATTATAATGCAATTGAAAAGAATAATTTATGAATCTACACATTAAGAAATGTAAATAAAAATGGACAACGAGAAGGGGAAAGGAGACAGAGAGGCAAAGAGACAGAAATAGAAAGGAGGAAAGAAGGTAGAGAAAGAAAGAAAATGAGACGAGGAAAAGCTTTTGTTTACTATGTAAAACTAATACATGTACAAGAAATGATAATTAAAATATCACTATTTTGCTACTGTCATGGTAATAATTGATTAAGGCAAGAATCATCAATGGATGAAAATACTATTGGGTGGAACTTGTTTGTTACCAAGATATTTATGCAGTTCTCATTTGTCTCTGAATAAATTACTCATTGATTAAAAAAGGGTAAAAAAAAAAAAAAAAAGAGAATGAAATACAGTGATCCTTGGTTTTCAGCTAGGTTTAGTGCTATTTCTTTTATTTTGTAGTTCAGTCCTGATCTTATGTTATAACAAAGGGTATGATTTTTAAAAGTACCATAAAACCTAGAATTCTTCTGTGCAAAATCTTGACTATGTAATTTATAAATGCATTACGTGTTTCACTGACCAAATACACCTCATACAAACAATCACATTCAAGCACCTGGAGAATTCTAGAAAAAAAAGGAAATTGGAGCATAAAGGGATACTGAAAATTGCATAGTGAAACTGTGGGTGCATAAAGCTACACTTTCAGATAGGGAGGCAGCTTTATGTCTGCAGTTAAAACTTAATCTACCATTGTAACTCAAATCCAAGGTCTAATAGGAGAGAGGAGGCACTGCATAGCGAGGGCGAGACTTTTATTCATACACAAATAGCAGTTGGGAAATACAATGCAATTATATAGAGAATTCCAGGCACAATAAATAAATGCACTCTTGTTAAATTTGCCTCAATGTGAAGGTAATATTTTAACATTCTGTTCTCAGCCTTTCAAATTGATTTCCTTTACTTGTCATACATTTTTAAACAAACAACTGCATTAAAAAAATAAAGTCATTTCAATTGTCGAGCAGTTAATACTAGTGTCTACCTTATTTAAAAGAGTCAAAACAAGGTTAATGCAGGTGTATTGACATCTTAATGGCTCCTGACAAGGTAATAGCTCCTTAAGAAAAGAGAAGGGGAAAGGTGTGGATACTGTAGCAAAATCTAACATAATAGGATAAAATTATATTAAGTATTTTTTTTCCTTTGAATTCAAGGGGATAGTATATAATAGCTTTTGAGAATAATGGTCTTACTAAAATCACTACCAGAATTAACTAAGAACTCAGACATAAAATGTGTATAAAATATTAATACAAGTTAGTGACTAGTATTTGCTAGTTAACTAGTGAATAAATAAAAATGTTAACACCAGTTAATAATAATATAAACACAAATATAGATTAAAACAATATATAAGGCAATACACTAAAAGTTGTATATATTTCTTTTAATATGCATAAGAACTTTGGTGGTAGGTTTTATTTGTATTCAAATTTAATACACAGGGAATGAAAATACTGCAAGAGATCAATTACCCTGACCAAGGTCACAGCAACTTAGAGACAAAGCAGAGACAAAAGAGCCCAGTGCCTGATTTACTTTTAAATATCAACCTAATGCATATGAGTTTTTCTTTTGTGTGACTTTTAATTCAGTTGTGTTGACAACATTTTCAAAATCTATACCTGTACCGAAGTCAACTGATAAACCCGTTTTAACATGGTGTTTATGTTCCTTTTACACAATTAATCTGTAAATTAATTGCATTATGGTTTCTGCCCACTCACTTGTCATTACAGTCAGCATTATTTGGTGGATGCCCTTCTCAAGGGTCTGCAGTATTTGAACAATTCAAAGCAATATATGTGAATTTGCAGTGATCCTTCCTTAATAACTGAGCCAAGCCTAGTCATTGCTCAAAATTTTCAAGATACTCTAGGACTTTCGTTGTGAAATTTCCTTTCTGAGCAAAGTCACATATACTTGCATTTTTCTCACTTCCCAACTCCTATGTAACAGGGTGTGCTTGCTTTATTTCCCTGTTTTCTAGTTTATAGGCTGTCTTCTGATTTAACTTGCTCTTCTGTTAAGTCCAAACCACATGAACCACAATTTTAATGATGCCTTGTTGGTACAGCATTAGGCTTTAACTCAGGACTTTGTAGAAGAATGTCTTGGTTTCGAATCTAGCTTTAAAATACACTATGTTTGTGTTCTTGGGAATTAAATAATTTTTGAAACCCAATTCCTTCATGTGTGAAAATGAATTAAATAACAGTAATAACCATATAAAGTTGGTGAAAACAATGTAATGAAACAACTCAATTCAAATATATTGGCTGACAAATAATATGTGTTAATTGACATTATTAGCATATAAAATATCTACCATTTTTAATCTCCACCATGTATACTAGTTTATGATCATTTCACTATTTTCATCTTCGAATATTTTCAGAATGAATCCATATTTTTATTACTAATGCTTTCTCAATATCTTGCTGGCTAGTTGGAACTATTGCAAATAAATTCATTGTATCATCATAAATGGACATTTTCTCTGTTGTCTTTCTTAGAAATTATTTCAGAATTTGGCACTTTTGACAATAATTGATTTTAATTCTTATTTTTTTTTGTTTCCAAAACCTTTACTATTCTTGTGTCTTCTCCCACCTCATCAACACTTTCATATCTTCATCACTTCTCCTCCTAGTCAATGAAACTCCTGTCATCAAAATATGTCATTGTCTTAGCAAAAGGGTTTGGATTGTAACATAAATCATAGACCTTACCTAGCACCAACCTACGTTAGTGATGTACAAATCTAGGTGAAACTCTTGTTTCTGTAGAAATTCATATCTGTCAGACAGTTTCCAAATCGATTTAAAAATAATTGAAGATCCTGAAAAATGTGTGCAGATATATTATTCTCAAAAAAGTTGTCCCAGTTTCGAGCTCCTTAGTTTTATGCTCTTATACAGAAAATTCCTAAATAGGAATCTCATTTTAATCAACCATCCAACCCTCACTAATCCAGATCTTTATTAATAATAGGCAAATCAAACATATACTGCTAAAGAGAATTTTTTTAAAAAAGGACCTCAGTTAACTTTTCATTAGTACTACCATTAGTACTTTTCCAAGGAGGTCTAATCAAAGTTGTTTAGTTTCTTCTGCAATAAGCCTTGCAGTAAGGAAGGAGTGAGTCAGTTACATAAATTCATTTCATGGGCTATTTTTTTTTCAATCCAATCCTAGAACTGGCATTTCCCCAAAATCAATTTCCACATCTCCTAACAAATTACTAACTCAAATATTCCTGAAAATGCTCTGCTATCACTTCAAACTCAATGTCTTCAGAATCACAAACATCATCTTCTTTTTATTTAAAATTTGTTCTTTCTATATTTTCAATTGGTCTTGAGCACCTCAATGTCCTGGTAGTCATTCAAACTTGCCTGGAATTCAAATCTTCAAATGTGTCACGAACTGGTCCTCATTTACATTTTCAAATCTACTTTCCAGTCACATTTTAGCCAAGCAGTACAGCTACTTATTACTGTTCTAGTCTATATTCTCTCAGCTTTAATTCTTTTCTCAGTTCCTTTATTCAGAAAACCAATTTATATATTTCATTATCTCTGAAAACCCCACTTAAATTAAATTTTCTTTCTCCCTCAAAACACATCTATAGATCTACTTCTTTTATCATTAAAATAATTTTACCTTTTGATTTATTGTTAACATTCAGGTAACATTAAAAATTCAAAATGAAAGTGATATTCTTAGGTATACCTGCCTTTATCCATTACCAATTTGTAGTTTCAACATAGCAAGACCTCCAGTGTCTTATTATGTATAGCTTTGAGCACCTAGCTAAGTGTAGTTTGGATTAAAAAAAAAAATTTAGATGTTGTGGATTTAAATCAAATTGCTTCTTTGAAAAGCTCAAATTTTCTAAATCAATTTTCAATAAAATGTAGTGAATAATATTTTTTTCTGAAAGCAAAGCTCTGAGGAATGAAATAGATTGTACATAATAATATTTCATTTCATATAGAATCTCTTGCAGATACAGTTTCCGACTAAAAACACTAGTAATTTTCTTCTACCTTCCCACTTGCTTTGCCTTCTTTGCCCACACTGAATTACATGTGTTTCTCAAATGAGCTGTGCTCTTTAATGCTTCTGTCTTTATCCATGATGCTTTCATTTTTCCTTCTACTCCCTTCTCATTGCCAACCTAAGTTTTATTAATTCATCATAAGGCAGTGAAACACTGCCTCCTCTAAGAATGCTTACCTGAAATTATTTGGAGCACTTAAACTCTTCTTGAGCACCTTCACATAATGCTATGGGTTTAATGTGTCCCCAAATTTTATGTGTTGGAAACATAATCCCCAATGTGGCAGTATTGTAAGGTGGGACCATTAAGAGGTGGTTGGGTCTTAAGGGTTCCACACTCATTAATGAATTAATGGAATAATGGGTTTTCATGAGAGTAAAACTCGTGGCTTTATAAGAAGGGGAGGACAGAGTTGAACTAGCACACTCATCCCCTATGCCATATGATGCCATGCTGCCTTGTGACTCTTCATTGAGTCCCCACCAGCAAGAAGGTTCTCACAAGATGAGACTCCTCAACCATAGATTTCTCAGCCTCATAACTCACAAGATGAGACTCCTCAACCATAGACTTCTCAGCCTCATAACTATAAGAAATAAAGTTCTTTTCTTTATAAATTATTTCTTCATAAATTATTTCAGGCATTTTTCTTAAAAGCAACAGAAAACAGACCAATACACATAACCTCTACTATAATATGTACTATATGTATTTGTACTGTCACCCTCTATAGCCCAGGCTCTATGTGATAATATGATAAAACCACATTGGAGCAACAATTATAATTGAAGAAGTTTGAACCTTTACTCAATATATTGAGACATCACAATTGAGTGGTTTGAATTCTTAGCATAAGCTAAGTACTTTAACTCGACTCTTCTCCCTCACTTTCAGTGTTTCCCTAATGGAGGCATATGTCATGCTTTCTCACTTTTAACTACCATTGAAAACTTTACTTAAACCCAGATGTCTTACTGTGGTCTCTCCTTTCTCATTTAATTATTTAATACGGAGACAATTTAATCTTTCTCTATCTTTTAGTTTTCTTTTTACTGGCATCTTCAAGAGGGAGAGGAGCGTGGTGAGGGGAGAGAGAGAGCACCTAACGTGGAGTTTTTTATTTTAGTAAAAAGGAGGTCTGTATGTATTGATATGTATCTTTTAAATATCAAGGATAACTGTGATTTTGGGCTTTTTGTACATAATCATTTTGGAATTGTATGTGTGTATGTGTAGTGTGTGTGTGTGTGTGTCTGTGTGTGTGCTTCCAAGACAGGAATATTCTATTCAGCTTTATACTCATAATGTATAACCCAAAGCATATTCCCTCATGACTGCTTACTTTTGATAAAAGTAAATGAGTTAAAATAACATTTTCATAGTTTGCTTTCCTTTGAATTTTAAATATTTAATTTTTATGGGTACACAGTATGAGTATGTATTTATGAGGTACATGAGATATTTTGGTACAGGCTTGCAATGTACAATAATCACATAAGGGCAAATGGGTATCCATCACCTGAAGCATTTATCATTTCTCTGTGTTACAAATGTTCCAATTATACTCTTAGTTATTTTTAAATATGCTATTGTTGACTGTAATCTCCCTGTAATTATATTAAATACTAGAACTTAACTAATTCTTTCTAATTACATTTTGTACCCATTAACCATCCTCAACTTCCCCCCATTCCCACTATCCTTCCCAGCATCTGGTGTGGTACAATTCAGCAATGAAGCCACCGTGTTCGTGGATTTTCTTTTCTGCAAGACTCTTTATTATGGCTTCGAAGTCATTACCTGTTATTGGTATATTCAGGTTTTGGATTTCTTCATGGTTCGACCTTGGTAGGTTTATTGTCTAGGAATATATCCATTTCTTCTAGGTTTTCTAATTTATTGGCATAGAGTTACTTATGATAGTTTCTAGTGATCCTTTGAATTTCTGCATTATCAGTTGTAATATCTCCTGTTTGCCTCTAATTTTATTTTTGTCTTGTCTCTTTTTTCATAGTTGGCCTAAGGTTTGTTAATATTATCTTTTTAGAAAACTAGTTTTCATTTAATTGATTCCATCTTTTATTTCAATTTCATTTGTTTCTGCTCCGATATTTATTATTTATTTTCTTCTACTAATTTTAGGTTTGTTTTGCTCTTGCTTTTCTAATTCTTTAATATGCATTGTTAGGTTGTTTATTTGAAGTTTTTTTTATGTTTTTTAATTTAGGCATTTATTGCTATAAACCTTAATATACCTTTTACTGTATCTCATAGCTTCAGTTATAAGTATTTTTATATTCAACTGTTTCAAGAAATTTGTAATTTCCTTCTTAATTATTTATTTGGCCCATTTGTCATTCAGGGGCATATTGTTAAATTTTTACGTGTTTATATAGTGTCTAAAGTTTCTCTAGTTATTGATATCTAGTTTTATTCCATTGTGGTTAGAGAAGATACTTGATATTTCATTTTTTTGAATTTTTAAAAGTTTTGTGTTCTACATATGGTCTATCCTTGAGAATAATCCATGTGCTGAGGAAAAGAAAGTGCATTCTGTAACCGTTGTATAAATGTTCTGCGAATTTCTTTAAGGACCTGATGGCCTATAGTGCAGATTAAGTCTGGTGTTTCTTCGTTGATTTTTTTTGTCTGGAATATCTGTCCAACGCTGAAAGTGGGGTGTTGATGTCTCCAGCTATTATTATATTGAGGGGTCTATCTCTGTCTTTAGCTTTAGTAATGTTTGCTTTATATATTTGGGATCTCCAGTGTTAGGTGCATGTGTATTTACAATTGTTATATTCTCTTGTTGAGCTGACCTTCACCTTATAGGCGCAAGTGATTCACCTTCTTCAGCCTCCCAAGTAGATGGGACACAGGAGTGTACCACAACACCTGGTTAATTATTATTTTTTAATTTTTGTAAAGAAGGAGCTTACTTATGTTGCCCAGGCTAGTGTCAGGAACTCTCGGACTCAACAACCCTCCCACCTCAGCTTCCCAAAGTGCTGGGATTACAGATATGGGCTGCTAGGCCCAGCCAGACAGTTTTTCAAAATTAATGCATCTTTCAAAAATAACAGTAAAATATAATTTTTTTAAAAAAGTTTTTAAATTTTATTTTTTAACCTGTTGTAGTATTATGGTACCTGATTCATAACTCCCATACAGTCTTTTGTTGTAATGTTAGGTGTGTTAGGCCTCAGGACCAGGAATCACAAAATGGAATATTTCTGATCTTCTCCAGCCCTCCTTTCACTTTCCCCAAGGCAGGACTCTAATCTTCCCCTGCTTTACTGATTGTGGGCCGCAAGACCCTGACCAGAGAGGGTGCCACTTTATACCCTGAAAGAAGAACTGCAATGCTTTGAAGCTTCTACAAAAACCCAAGAGAACTGGGTTCAAGGAGGTTCCTTATAGCTGAACACATGGAGGTTCCTGGAGGTGGTGCACCCAAGGAGGGCATGGAAGCTCCCTGCCCCTTCCCCCATTCCTTGCCCTATGCATCTGGATCTCTCTCTGTATCCTTTGCAATATCCTTTATAATAAACCAAGAAATGTAAGTTTAGTTTTCCCTGAGTTCTGTGAGCTGCTTAAGCAATTCTTCAAACCCAAAGAGAGGATTGTTGGAAACCGCAACTTGACGCTTGTTGGTCAGAAGTTCCGGAGACCCAGGCTTGCAAGTGGTGTCTTGGGGTGTATGTGGCAGCCCCCAACCTGTGGGATTTGACACCATCTCCAAGTGAACTGTCAGACTTGAATTGGAGGACACTCAGCTGCTGGCCACTGCTTGGTATGTGGGGAATTTCATCTTTTCATCACAGACATTTTGTTCCGTGTTGATGATTGCTGTTTATTTGGGTTTTGAGTGCAGTGGAGAAACATGATTGGAAAGAGTTTTTCCCTTAATACCTGTCTATACCAGTATAACTGATTTCTGTATATTGACCATGTGGTCTTTGAACTTGCACAAATCATTCATTGATATTATTAGATTATATGATACTATGCACAGGATTTTCTAAATACACCACAATGTAAGCTGCAAATGACAAATTTTTATGTTCTTTTCAGTATTTATACATTTTATTTCGTTTTCTTGACTCATGCTTCTTTCTGAAATTTACTGTAAAGTGTTTAATAAAACTATAGAGGGGAGACCATCTTGCTTTGTTCCTTATCATAAGCAAAAGTGTTCAATATTGAACCAAATATAATGTTAGCCATTAAATTCTGATGGAATGGCTTTGTCAGATTTAGAAGTCTGACTTTTTTTTTGAGAATTTTTTTTATTTTGTTTTCTGTTTGTAAACATGAATTAATATTGAATTTTGTCAAAATATTTTCTCCATTGATATGATAAAGTACAATATTTCAGTAATGTAATGTATATTCCTGAATTTAGTGTGCTAATAGTCTGTTGATAAATTTCTCATCTATTTGCATAAGGGATATTGGTTTGTAGGTGTTTTTTGTTTACTTATTTTTTGTAATGCAATTATCTAGTTGTAGTATTAAGTATATGCAATTAATAAATAAAATTTAGAAGTATTTTCTCTTCTAATTTCTGAAAGAACTAATGCATAATTGGTGTTATCTATTGCTTAAAAGTTTGTTTGAATAAACCAGCAAAATCATTAGGGCTTATAGTTTGTTTTTTGTTTTTTTTATTGAGAGATTGCTAATAATAAATTTAATTTTTCAAATAGAAAACTTCCTAATATGTTTCTTTTGTCAGTTTTGATTTCAAGACATGTGTCATTTTAATTGGTTATTAAATTTGTTGACATAATGCTTGCATAATATCTCCTATTTTCTATTATGATATTTATTACTGTTATATTTATCAGTTATTGAGAAACAACTATGTAGCATGTATCTTGATAGATTTTAAACATTTTTCTTTTTATATAATTACAGATTCTAAGGAAGTTGCAAAAGTATTGTACAGTTAGATTCCATGTACTCTTTATTTCTAAATATTAATATCTTAAATAACTCATAAAATATCAAAGCAATAAAATTGACATAGATACAAAGAACTTATTCAGATTTACCAGTATGACATTGATGTTGTCACATGTGTTTAAGTGTGCATGTATATTTTTATGTGATTTCATGAAGTATAAATTTGTGTGATCTTTTTTTAAATATTTGTATATTTAGTAATGGTGCTTCCTCTTTCATTTCTGATTTTGGTAAATGGTAATTAGTATATTTTCTCTCTCTCTCTTTCAGCTTTATTGGTAGGATTTAAAAATTTTACTAGTCTTTCCAAAGTACCAGGTTTAACATTGTTGATTATCTATAGCTTTTTAAAAATTACTTTAATAAAATCTGCACCTATTTTATTTATTTTATTTCATTTACTTGTTTGAGCTTTAGTTTTTTTGGGTTTTTTTTTCTTTTTCTAGACTTTTCAAGTGAAACATTAATCATTGTTACTGAGGTAGGAGGTGGGACTCGATTCTGGAGGTAGGGCTCAGACACCAGACCAAATTGAGGACTAGTTGAATCAGGGCTAGGACAGAGCAGCTTTCCATATGATACACTCACCAGTGTGAAATGTCAATTTACCATTTCCATGGCAACACTGGGGCATTTTGCATGTAATTAAAAGTGGGTATAAATATGACTTCAGAATGGCCTCTGGGTTGCTATTATGGCCACACTGCCTATGGGGTCCTGCTCCACAAGGAGCAGAATCTTTGTTGCTATATATTGCTACTTCAATACAAGTAGTAGTTTAACACCATTGGCTCACTGTTGAATTCTTCCCTGGGTGAAGCTAAGAATCCTCCCAGGCTAAGCCCTGATTTGGGGGCTTGCCTATCCTGCATCAATAATAAAGCATTATTTTGTTCTAATATAGGCACTTAGAAAATAAATTCTTCTCTAAGCAATGCTTTAAATCCATCTTATATTGTGTGTGTGTGTGTGTGTGTGTGTGTATGTGTGTGTGTGTGTGTGTGTCAGGGTCTTACTCTGTGCAGTAGTAAAACCACGGCTCACTGTAGCCTCATTCTTCTGAGTTCAAGTAATCCTCCTGCCTCAGCCTGCTGAATAGATGGACTACAAGAATATGTCATCAAGCCCAGCTAATTTATTTTTAATTGTATTTGGAGAGATGGGATCAACAGCTCAGAATGCTGATCTGGGCCTCATGCAATCCCCCTGCCTAGGCATCCCAAAGTTGTGGGATTACAGGCAGGAACCAGCATACCTGGTCATCCTACACAATTTGATATGTTGTTTTGGTTAATATAACTTAATTCCAAATATTTTTAAATTTCTCTTGGTATTTATTACTCAACATATGAGTAATTTATAATGTATTATTATCTAAATATCTTGGAATTCTCTATTCATATGATGCTTATTGATTTATAAATTGCTGTCAGAGAACATACTTTGAAATTGAGTCATGACTTTCATCAGGCCTTACGTTATGTTGCATCATATATGGCCTATTTAGGTAAGATTTCAGTGTGCATTTGAAAAAAAACATTCTGTATTTGTTTGATATAGTGTTCTACAAATTTCAGTTAGGTAAAGGTGATTGATAATGTTCTTTAGATCTTCTACATGTTGACTGATATTTTTGTACATTATTTTACACAATTACCAAGAAGATGATTTAATATTCCATATTATGATTATGTATTTGTCTAGTTTTCTCTTTAGCTTTGTAAATTTGTGTGTCATATAATTTAAAGCTCTATTGTTAAGTATGTACACATTGAGAAGTGTTAGGTGTTTTGATGAACTGAATCTTTCATCTGATACACACACATTTAGGATTCTTACCTATTCTTCTGAATTGATCCTTGTAAATGAAAATGTCCCTTTGAGATGAGTCCCTGTTGCCCAGGCTGGAGAGCAGTGGCGCAGTCTCAGCTCACTGCAACCTCTGCCTCACGAGTTAAGTGATTTTCCTGTCTCAGCCTCCCGAGTAACTGGGACTACAGGTGTGCACCACCATGCCCAGGTAATTTTGTATTTTTAGTAGACACGGGGTCTCATCGTGTTAGCCAGGATGGTCTCCATCTCCTGATCTTGTGATCCACCCACCTCGGCTTCCCAAAGTGCTGAAATTACAGGCATGAGCCACTGTGCCTCGCCAAAAATGTCCCTTTTTACTTCTCCTAACTTTGTGATCCTTAGTGTTTCCATAGTTCATCTTTTGCACTTCTTAAATTTCATCTTATTTTGTCATTTTATTTTAAAGGTGTTTTGTAAACAACGGGTAACTTTCTTGTTCTTAAAAAAAAAAACATTTCCAGTCCACCACACTCGGCCTTTTAATTGGACAGTTTAGTCTATTTTCATTTAATGTAATTGTTAATATGATTGGGTTTAAGTCTACTACTTATTTGTTTTCTATCTATTCAATCTCTTTTTTGTTCCTACATATCTTCTCTCCTTGCTTATTTTCGGTGGTCTGGCTATTTTGGTAATACTCTTTCTTTCAATTGTCTTTTTAATCATGTATCTTTTCTATCTTTAGATTTGCTCTCTAATTTACGATATGACTTTTAAAATTATTAAGTCTACATTCAGCTGAAATTGTACTCCTTCACAAATAACATGAGAGGCTTCTGAGCTGTGAGTCATGTCTCTTTTTTCATATGCCACCTGCTAGCTTATGGCATCACTGGAGAGGCATCCTTGCCCTTCATTTGTACCCCTTGTGTTCTGCTCCTTGGTCGTAGCTAGCCATTTTGCAATCCTGCCTCCAGTCTTCAAAGGGTGCCTACAAAGTATTCAGTGAAGCTCAGATATGCAGTCCTCAGTGAAGCCTTCACAGGCTGGAGCCAAATTCTCTTAGCCCTTTTACTTTTGTTCTAGTTTTTGATTCTCAAATTTTTGTATTTCCACTATCTTGTATTGTGGAGAAGCCCTGAATACTTTAGTGTACTCCTTATTCAGATCTCAAACCCTGTCTCCAGTCATAAGTGTACTAGCCTTGGGGACTCAGTGAAAACAGGTAAGAAAAGAGGGTAGGCAGTTGCAACTATGTGGCTTATATTCTTTGGGATTCTAATCCATTATGTAAATCCTCATGTACTACCTATTAAATGCCCACCTAGTTTTTCCTTAAACCTATCTGCCAGTGTTGGATTTATCTTTATAATCTTACTTCAAAACTGTAAATGATGAAATCAACTGTGGGCCCCTCGTAGAAAACACGTTAATACTTAGTATTTAGTTCTTATAGATTTGTTTGTGCTTCCAGCTATGTGTTTATTTTAATGTTAGCATTCTGTAGCTTACATGACTTGTTCCCCTGGTTCAAATGAAAGTGACAATCTCTTGCTACTTTCCTACCCTGTAACCAGTAATCGTGCTTCATTTTCCACTTAACCCTATATTTTAAGCTCTCCCATGAATATACAATTAAATCTAATTACAGTTCATGTTTGTTGCATAAACCATGCTATAATAATCCTTTTACCTGGTCTTGGCCCCATAGATCCACTCAAGTCTGCATTACCTCCCACAGGCTGTGTTGACTCCCTGGCATCTGTCTCCTTATGAACTTTAGTTAAATTTATTGGAAGGATTGCTTTTAATTGCTTTCCAGAAAAATCATGAGAAACAGAAGCTGAGTTGACATTTCTTTACCTCTTCTACTATATTTTTGTTGATTCTATTCATATCTTAGGTGGCAGGTCAGATTTTGTCAGTTTTACCTGATGCTGAACTCTCAGCTCCTCCCTTTGCCTTGGTATCTACCAGAGCATGCTGCCTCTGGACAGCCCACACCTGAAATGGTACAAACAATTGTACCATTTCAGGGCTTTAGATCTACCATCATAAGCATCTGCCAAAAGTTCTGAATGAAACAAATGTTCTCCAGTGGGAGGGTGAAAATAGGAAAGAGCCAAGGAGATAAGTTATTCTTCTCCCTTGGAGTGTTCCTAGGCAAATATTTTCTATGATGTTTCTTCAGTAATTTGCAAAATTTCACATGCAGAGCTATTCATTAAGTCCTCATGTAGCTCATTGTAAAATGGAAAGAATTCCAACACAAGACATCGCATTTTTTTCTCATTCTCTCTGACCTTCCTTCTCTTCCTCTATACCTTTATTGTCCAGGATTTCTTCTCCCAAATAAAGCTTTAGTACCCATTTCTTGTCTTCATCTTTGTTCTCTAGGAACTGGAATATAGTGGTTAATAATGCAGTCAGATCAACTTGGCTCTGCCACTTCCTAGGTGTATGGTTTCTGAATGTCACTTCAGCTATACAAACATCAGTTTATTATATAAAACAAAAGTAATGTTAATAAATAATTTTTTGACTACATCAATGTAGTTAGAAGAGTCCTAGATAGGAAATAACAATTAATGTAGCCTGACTGGTCAGCCTCCAAGTATTCCCTGCCTCTACTTCACATCTTTCTCCCAGTCCTGTGTACCTGCAATCATAACAGATAGTGGCAGACCCCCAGAAAGGCCAAAGCCTGAGGGGTTAATGCAAATGGGGAGAATGAGCCCAGATTTCAATACTAGTGCTCTGAGACAGCCAGCTCTAAGGAGAAGAAAAGGCAAGCAGCAGAGATGGAAAAGAAAGCAGACATGCAGGAAAAAGATTATAGCTGCAAGAGACCATGTGATGAAAATGACTTTTGACATGATTGTAGATAGCCTCTACTTTGTAGTTTATGGTTCTTAGTAAAACCCAGTCATCACGGCTCTGGTTTTCCATGTGTTAACCCAGTTTTCTCAAATACGTTCCCATTTTCCCCAGAAGCAAATTCATAACAGATTTATATTATTTGCAATGAGAATTTTAATTGAAATATTCTCTAGCATTTTTCCAATCTTAACTTCTTTTTTATCATATATTTTTTAATTCATCAGCATTTACTATTAATCAGCATTAATAAACTATGTTTTTGTAAACGATTTTTCTTTTCATTTTAAGAATAAAGACACATACACATGATATGGTACGTGTGTGTGTGTGTGTGTGTGTGTGGTGTTATTACCAAGATCTGTGAAGTCGAGCATTACATATTTAGGAAGAATTACCTTATCTTCTCTCAGCATAATGCCTGTCACATCTTCTGTGCTCAGTAAATATTAGTTTGATATGCATATTTAAAAATCTCAGAGTGCTCACTATAGAATTTGGTAAAATGAAAACATCTTCCAATTGTATTAGTGACAGAGATATAGAGGGAAATATGTTTTGGAAACCAAATATATATCTACATTTTAATAATTTTGCCTGGAGTTTAGATATGATATTTAAAACATGAACAAATGTCAGAAAAGTATTATGATAAACTTTACATTAACACTAAATAAAAACATTTTATCTCTTTCTTTCTTCTAAGGATCAATAATTTGAAAGGTTAACATGTACTTCTTTGCATAGTAACAAAAGGCAAAAGCACTGGCAAAGCTTCAAAATCAATACACATATTGGAGAACTGTTGAAACTCGTGGCTACAAGAAATAAAATTGAAGAAATGACATAAAAACCAATTATTGCTATCAGGTTTAACAAGATAACATGAAAGAAAACAAAATTTATTGTAGCTTAGTGGCTAAAAATCAAATTATACATTTCATATAAGAGCATATATTGCTATACATTTTATCATTCTTCTTTGCCAGTTTATATCTACTGTAATATAAATTTCATCAATCCTATGATTGTATCATGTATCAATATTTAATTCTTAAGCTACTGTAAAGCAAAATGTTATCAGTAGCATTCTTTGTTTTATATTTTATATGTGATATTTAAAAATGTGGTATTATAAAGCTCCATTTTGTAATTACTTCATGTTCTATAAATAACAATCCTGGATATTAATAAATGATTAACTTTTCCATGTGTTTATTATAACAAATGTTAATAACTGCATGTTCCCCAAGTACTTGCTTCCGTTGTTATCTTTGCATTGGTACCTAAGTGTATTTGTGGGAGAGGTGTGTGTATATACTAAAGAAGATGTTTCAGTTGTTTACATTTACCATTATATACATAAGGTCCCATGGCTAGTTAATTTATAGTTTCATGATCACATATTATGCTAAATGTGTACATGGTAGCTTTCCAAATATTATCAGCTCTTTTATGAATATATGATTTAAAAAGATATATTTGGCCATTTATAATTTGAGAAACAAAACAACTACAAAATTATTTATATTTTAAGCTATGCAGTGCAATTTTTTAATTGGAGTACCCTCTCTGATTTACAAATATGCTGCTTAATATGTGGATGAAAAATTCTGTAAAAAAGAGAGTTGGAAAACAAGAGTAAATTATGGAACAATTCACACAGCAAGAATGTAATACATTTATATTGAAAAAATAATGAATTACTGAATTAGTGCATTAATGAATGAATAAATTTGTTCATGCCTGCATGATGGATGAATGAGTAAAACACTGAATTAAAATCACAGAAGTTGTGGTTAAATTGGAATTTCATTGGTGTTCTCCAACTGAGTGACTTAAATTTGGAAAAGATAGACACATGTAAACAAATATGTATTAATATACATTTACTATATGTTATATAGTTTATGTAGCATGGCTTATATCTTTATATTAGATACTGGATAAGGATGGAATTCATCACACTAAAAGAAGCAGCAGCATATATTTTTTGTCCTCAGATTTGCTAACCTGATCAAAGAGGACTTAAAATGAAATTGTAGGAATCAAACCAGATACCCAGATAAAAATGTAAATGTTAATATTATGAAGAACATTGCACTATTCATTCAGCACCAAACATGAAAGTAACAAAATTGACGTGATATTTTAACATAAGAATTTCAAGATGTGGTAATAAAGTTCTCATCGTTGTATTACTTTATGGGAAAAGAGATCTTATTCAAAATTACTAACACACTACTAGGTAAAGCAGAATTTTGTTTTATATTAAGAAGATATAACACACCTGTCTACAATTCTATTATTCTGGGAATGAAAATACTTTATGGGATATTCTGATGGAGAAAGCTGAGAGGGAAATGAGCAACAAAGTTGTATGACACTATTAAAACTGGTTGAGCAATATGAGGACATTTATAAGATAGTCGAGATACAGATCAAAACCCTAATACAGAAAAAAATTTAAATATGGGAACTGCAAATTTCAGGTAATTCTAGAATTTTTACTCTATGAGAGCATTATATCTAATAAATTGTTCACATCAGAGATAAATGAAACTATGTCAACTTATGGAAATTGGAAATGAAAGAATTCTGAAAATTTTGGGATAACCATAATTAAAGAGTTCAGTAATACTGAATATACAACAGGCCTAGAGAAAAAGAAAACAAAACTGTTGATCAAAAGCCTATAGCATGTTGGTTACTTTCCTCAATATACATTATATGCCTGGGAGATTCTGCAATTTATTAAGAGTTTCTCATAGCTGTAGATCATCCTGGGAGGCATAATTAATCAGTTTCTAAACATGATCAGGCCACAAAAATCTGCCAGGAAGCCAGAAATGTTATAGTAATCTCCTCCCATTAATACTTAAAATTATTCAAATCAAATTTTACACAATTTTTGATCTAGAAGTGTATGTCACTTCTGAGAATATAAATTAAAGACAGTATTTAGAAATGCAGCCTCCAAGAAACAATCAAGAGTCACTTGAGTTTTAAAATAAAGGACCTTAAATGCTTATACAGGCAGACAATGGAATAGGTGAGATATCAAACAAAGGATGCTGAAACAAACCATGGTTTAACAGCTAGAACGCATTACCAATACTTGTTTGGAAGAGCAGAAGGAGACATTGTAACAGAGTTCCAAGTCAAGGATAATCTAACAGAATATGAACCCAGGGAGGAAAGAGCTGTTGACACTCCCTCTTACTTGCCTGCTTTCTACCCTCTCCTTTCTACCCTCCCCTGCCACCCAAACTCTCACTAATATAGCTCATTGGCCAGACACAGCCAGAAGCCAGCCTGGAGCCAAGGAGATGCAGCGACAGGAGTTAGCTCCTCTGTATTTTGAAAGAGAAAAGCAGAGGAGGAGTGTAGATGAACCTAGCATTGATAGGCCCCAAACCACATACAAGCATTGTGAACTTGGACACATTGTGCAACCACTCTGAACTTTGGAAGCTATATCACTTTTCTTTTGAGAACAAGAGTATATATAAGTATATAGTTAGTAGTAAACTAATATGTATAGATATATATATATTACACACACACCCACACACACACACTTTAATATACATTATATATAATATGTAATAAATTGAAAACCTTAGATTACATACAAATTAGAGATGTGACAAAATTAATTCAGCAATCCATAGAAAGGAACTCAAAGAAGCCTTTTTTTTTTCCTCAGACAGAGTCTTGCTTTGTCACCCAGGCTGGAGAGCAGTGGCAAGATCTCGGTTCACTGCAACCTTCGCCTCCAGGGTTCAAATGATTCTTCTGCTTCAGCCTCCCCAGTCGCTGGGACTACAGGCATGAGCCACCATGCCCAGCTAATTTTGTTTTCTTAGTAGAGACGGGGTTTCACCATATTGGCCAGGCAGGTGTTGAACTCCTGACTTTGTGATCCGCCCACCTCAGCCTCCCAAAGTTCTGAGATTACAGGCGTGAGCCAACGTGCCAGGGCAAGCAGCCATTTTAAGATAAAGTTTTACCAATGTGATTCAAATATTATAAGCTAGCCTTTTTGGGCAAAAGAGCAACAACAGAGCACAAAACTTTACTTACCCTGTGATCAAATTACATGAGATAAATATGCCTACCTAGAGAAATTAGTATAATGGAACCTACTAAATGATAGCCACAACTTTCTCTGTGTGCTAAGAGTATGAGTTTGTTTTAGGTGTTTTATTTTTGTATTTTCCAAATTTTAGCTTTATATGGAAAATGAAACAATAAAAGTTAAATTATAAAGGATGGAGGCAGCATGCTGTGGAAAGTGGAAGGATGTAGAACCTGAATTCAAGGATAGACTCACGTGCTTATTGCTAACTATAAAATCTTTGCCAAATAAATTACATCTTTTAATAAATTAAAGCATCTCAGTCACACTTTTACCATGTATAAATTATAGTTAATAATATCTAAATTATAGCATATTTGTTGGGATTAGTGAATTTAAAAAACCAACATGAATAACATAAAGGATTACCTTAGTGCCTACTATAAGATAGTAGACTGAAAATTGTTCACGAAAAATCCATTTCTTCTTCTCATATCAAACTTCTGGACTGTATTTCCCAACCCTCTACTGAAACTAGGTTCAAGAATGTAAAATTATTTTTTAGTGCAAAATAAACAATGCCCAAACTGTGGCTTCAAATAAAAGGCATCTATTAAATTCATACTTCCTTGGATTTGCCTTTAGGTTGGGCTCAGCTGGGCAATGTTGGTCTCAGCTTAGCTCTATTAAATGTCTTCAATCAGCAGATGGCTATGTGAGGGGCGAATCACTTAAAAGCCTCAGCTCAGAAGAAACACACATCAATTATAATTACATCTTGTTATATGAAACTCTTCAATAGAAATAGCTGAGATGCTAGAAAAATTTTATGATTTATTTTGTCCAACAAAGTAGCCACCAGTCGTATGTAGTCATTGAGCACTTAAAATAAGGTTTGTGTGACTAAATTTTAATTTTATTTATTTACAATAAATTTGAAATTAAACAGCCACATATGACTTAGACCACCATATTGGACAGTGAATGTCAGACTTTAAAGAGAGAGTATACTAGAGAACAAAAAATAGTCACAACTGTTTTGTCTCAAGAACCATGGCTCTGGCAATCTGACTTTTCAGTAATTACCAAAGAGTTAAAATCCACTTCCTCTCTTCTTATATTTGGGCTGTTTTTATGACCATCCTTTGGCCAAAACAACATGGCAGAAGCACTTGCCAGCTTCATACCTAGCCTCCCTCTCCTGGAATCTGCCCATCTATCAAATGAACAAAAGCTGCTAGCTTGTGCAACAATGAAAGAAAACCAGGCACAGAGTCAATGATGTTGTACACCCACAGTCCCAGAGGTGTGAGAGCCCATTAAAATCATCATAGCCATCTACACATGAAATAAAATTAAACTCTGAAATCTTAGTGTATATAAAGTACTTAATGCAGCATCAACCTGATTGGTGTTTTTGAAATTATCACTAATACTATTAGTACTACCAGTAAGCAGCATTATTTTTATTATGACCACTGCTATTACTATCACAATTACTCTTAATGTGTCCGCTATGAACACACTACTATTACCCATGTCACTACTACTGATAATTATGAACAGGATTAAGTAAAATACAGATATCAAAGAATATGTATGTTGAAGTAAAATAACAGTAACATTTGTCTCCTGCTTACCTAAGTTTCAACTTAAAATTTTTAGCATTTAGTCAACAGATGCCTACATTAATAACCTTTGTCCAAGAGAAAGGCAGTATAGGTGGTGGTAGTTAAGAACAATGCAGACTGGGGAATCTGATATATCATCTCTGGATTCTGGGGAATTTATTTACATTTTCTGTGCCGCAGTTATCTCATATATAAAAGAAAATTATAATTGTGGTTTCTTCATAAGATTGTCATAGCAATTACATGTTTTTCTTAACACATATAGAGTTCATAGGAAAATGATTACTTCAGGTAATTAAACCAATGTTATTATTATAAACTTTAGGAAATCTGCATGAGGGCTCCATTAATATATGTTCTATTTTATACACTTCGGCAAATTTGAAAAAAATTCTGTTTTTGAAATTTATTGAAACATCAATCATTTTGAAAATTCCATTGAAAAGATTTTAAAATCTATTTGTCTTTCATCTATCTTAACCCATCACAAAATCTGATATGAACATATATGCTGATAATAAGATATGAAAATCAAACATGTTAGTAACAGAAGTGACTTTTCCAATTATGTGAAATATCTCCTTAAAAATCAGTGAACTGCTATTCTATAGGGAAAAAATTGATACATTAGAAAATGTAAAAGATATCCTATGAAATGTTTATCGTTACTAAAAGAGGCATTCTTTTCTAAAATTAGCAGATTTATTTTGTGAACCCTTACTTTTTTTGTTTCTCCAGCATTGCATGATTTGGGGAAACTGCCCCTTCCTCATCCTTGAAATTATGGTGGAAAAATCACCCATGGGAAAGTACAGACTTCTTCTTTCACCAAAAACAGAGTGGTGGGATGTAATTGGCTGAACTGTTATTATGAGTTGTGCCACTTTAGCTTAAGAGATAGTGGGCTCTTGTCTTAGCATCATCAGACAATTTTTATGCCAATGTACTTGGAAAAACGTGTTCAAGTTGCTGCTTCTTAAATAACTAGAGATTCCTTTGTTTCTGCTCTTCTGAAGGTCTTATTTTTCATAATCCACTGTTACCATGAGCTATCCACGGTCATTCCCATATTCTGTTTTCTTGCTTCAATTAGTTATTGTCACTTTCACAAGATGTTCAAAAGAACCATTTGAGGAAACTTTGTCCAATTTATGATTCATGTTGATGAATATAAAATGAATTTGGCCAATAAAACAATCGCTAATGAAATAACGTAGCTAAGAATATGTATAATATACATAAGACTACATAAAAGTTTTATCATATATGTGTGTATATATTTTATATATACACACACACACACACACATATAAAACAAATTTTTCTCCTCTAAAAAAATAGTATGCCTCAGAACTACCTGCTCTATTAGTGGAACATAGTGCTAATTTTTTAAAATATTTCTTCTCAATTATTTCTGAAGCTGGGAAGTCCATACATCAACAAATAAGAAGAGAAAATGAAAGAATAATATTTAGTGTTTCAGCAGGCCTAGGAAATAAGAGAAAGAGTTCTCACAGTTCCACACAAAATAGTCTATAATCTTCCCTTTATCACTCGTTGTATTTACTTAGTTAATAGGAAATTAATCTTCATAAATTTGGGTTCACTTCAGATTCTACCAATTTTAAAATCTGGTTATTATTTACGGTGGATAACAAACGGCCTCTTACTCCCTGTTGACAAACCTGACACCTGATGATCATCTGATTTCTTGTGTGGATCTATTTATACAGAGAATATTCTGGTTGGGGGACAAAGAATTTGGTATTATAATTCTCACTGAATTAATTATGTAATTATGCATTAATTTAAAGTAAATTAAAGCTTTCTAATTTCTTAACAATGATAAAATAATGCTAAAAACAGTAATGCTATATAAAGAATATTAGACCAAATTACCTAAATCTATACAGCAATGGATCTCAACTGTTCTTTTTTCCAACATAAATAAATGGTAAGACATTTGCCTAGGCATCGGTAGTGTTTTATCAGATAGAGTCTTGGCAATGATTATATAACACATTCAAATTAGTAATTTGAGAGACTATTTACAAAGCTACAAGCAGAGTTAAGGGCAACTGGATAATAATATTAGAGGACCTCAGAGCTGGAAATAGCCAGGAAACTCTTTTTACCTTAAACCTCAGAAGACAAGGAGACAGAGCAGGTACTAAAACCAGCAAGGGCAGTAATTGAGGTATCAACTTAATGAGAGCTGTGGCCTTCAGGAGAGGAATGCAGTCATCCAATGTGTAGTTACAGGGAGAAAGCTGGGGAATATACACCGTGACTTCATCTTCTTGTTGGTCACTTGAACTACTGCTAGTATTTTTCACTGGTCAAACCAGTTGGAAGAAAGAGGGTAAAAGACTCAGTTTATGAAATCTTTATAAGTCTGCTTCCCAGGGTCCAGAGCAGGGTGAAGAAAGGAGGGAGCTTACTAGAAAGGGAAATAGAAAATCTCTGCAACAAGCGGCTTACTGCTAAAGTGAATGCAAAGGAGGGCAGGAATGGAGAGAGCATATGCCCAGCAGAAACCTCAAGGAGCTTCGTATTTTCCAGGTGATTTTATATATTGTGCTACGAAGCGTATTTTCTCCCTTTAGTCAATTTACATTGCTGCTTTCCCACAATTTATAAAATGCATAGTTTATTTCAAATGGCTTTGTTTACTAATTTTGAAATATCTTAATTTATATAGGGAATATGCTGGTTGAGGGATGAAATTAATTGCTGAAATAATTTCTCAACTTGCTTTGGTTGGTTTGATATTTTAAAATTATAACCAACATTTTGCTTAATATAAAATGTTTAACATTAGGTCTTTGAGATTACTAAGTTTTAACATAAAACCAGGATGTTAATTTAATAAAGCAAATAAAACAAAAGATTTTAAAGTATGCTTATTTTAAAAGCTACTTTCTAAATCTAAAAATCAACGATAGTTGATTTGGTAATTGCCTTTTCCATTTCCTATTCTAACTGGCCAATGACAGAATACATTGTCTCTTCAAGAACAAAAACAAAAAAGGCATATAAATTTATCATAGTGGATTGTACCAAGTATTTTGAGCGAAAATTATAATCTAAGCACGTTGATACGCCTTTTTGTTTTCTACTTATTGAAAATTTGACTATACATAGTTAAATAGTCCAAAGATATGCATTGCAATATGCACATATATTATGTAACTGTGAGTTTTTACAATATAATTTGAAAGTATCGATGTGATTTGCCATAGAATTTTAGTGAAAACAAAAACAAACAACTGATATATGTAAATAGGTAGCATAGGTATCGCATCAAGTGTATATCAAAGGAAAATGAAGTACAGTCTCCAAATTAGTATGAAATTAGGCTCTATCCACTGAATACATGTGGTCTTCTTGACGATATATTATGGATTCTTAGTTACAACTGCAGGAAGTAGATTCTGGCTAATGAAAAGAAAAAGGAATTTAGGTATGTCATAATTGAAGAACCCAAATCAGATACAGGGCAGCCAGAGTTTCAGCCAAAATGGCACCTTGAATCTGTCCCTTGAAGTCATTACTGCTGTCTCTGCTGAAATCTAGGCACTGTCATGGGTGCCAACATTGTGAGTACAGGCCACTGGAGAATGTAATGCCCCTGTGGTTTGAAATTCAGATGTTACACACAAACTGCTACTGCCTTTTCTCAGAGTGAATATTACTACATTGTTCTTTGTATCACCAACCACTACGGTGGAGGATGTATTTTGTAGGCTGAGACCGGGTTATGTGCTGTGCTCCGTGTACAAGAAACGATAGGAAGGTAAGTATCTGGCTTGTAATCCCAGCACTTTGGGAGCCCGAGGCGGGCGGATCACGAGGTCAAGAGAAGGAGACCGTCCTAGCTAACAGGGTGAAACCCCGTCTCTACTAAAACTACAAAAAATTAGCTAGGCGTGGTAGCTGGCGCCTGTCGTCCCAGCTACTCCAGAGGCTGAGGCAGGAAAATGGCATGAACCCGGAAGGCGGAGCTTGCAGTGAGCGGAGATGGCGACATTGCACCCCAGCCAGGGCGACAGAGCGAGACTCCGTCTTGTTAGGCAGGGACCTAGACCCGACATGACGGCGCCACTCAGCGTAGCAGGCCCTTTGTTCCAGCAGGCCCTTTGTTCCAGACTTCCCCTCCTCTTTGAACACACCCTCAGACTTACATAGGTCAGAGGTTCCGGCTGGGCAACCACTCCCCCCCCC
>NW_016811385.1:1326386-1354537 GCF_001698545.2 Rhinopithecus bieti
ATACTGAATATATATATATATATATATATATATATGTTTCCTATAAATAGAGAAAGGAACTATGTGCAAAGCTTAATTTCGGGAAGCAAAACTTTTGGTGTGTTAAAGTAACCTGACACCAGTAGGATCAGGTAAACAAAATGTACCACATACAATGACAGTTCCATAATTTTACTTAGTTAAAAAACAAAATTACTGATTTCATTGCCAATACTAAAGATTTATTCAAGCACAGAGGTGGTGAATGAAACACCCAGAATATCTAATAAATATTAGTCCTGGACAATCATTTGACATCTTTTATCATTTCTGCTCAAAAACACACTATTCTTCTAGATTCAAAGGCAGATATTTAGGCATTTTCATGCTCTACTACCCAATATTTAAAATTCTCTGGCAATCAAAACCATGGCTGAATTTACAGTAATTACAGAAAAAAAATTGAGAAAGTTAATCTTAATATAATATATGGGGACATATCATGTGTCAATTGCATTGAATTGACCTGATTGTAGATATAATTCATTCATTAGTGCATTCATTATTCATTTATTTACTTAACAAACACTACTGAAAGTCTATGATGTAGCAGGAATTGTGAATAAACTTAATTAAATACTGTATCAGTTTTAAGGAACCTACAAATCATTGGAGAGAAATTATATTAGAGTAATACATGATTTGGAAGTACAGAGGAATATTACATTTATTAGACCAGGGAGTAATTCATAATATCCATAATTAGTGAGTTATTACACTATAATATTTGCTATATTTGAGTATATCTGTACTCTTACTTACACATTTTTAAAATGAAACTTCAAATCAAGTTAAATGTCTGGAAAGAGAATAACCATGATGACTGATTAGAGATTCATAATCTATTTCTAATACAAATAGATATAAATGCATAACCTAATTTTTATCTCATGTAACATATATAGTTATCTGATGTCTCTGATTTTGGATAACACTAGATTTGAGGGTGAAGAAATTCATCTAGATGAAAATTAGAATCGTTGTTTTATTGAAAATAAGAAAATAGACCTGATTAATCCACAAATTTGGAGAAAGGAATTTTAGATCAGCAAGAGCAAATCTGAGAGAAAAGTAAATGTGCAAAAGCATGTTTTGATGAGAAAACTCCAAGAAGATGGATATGGCTATTACCACTTTTTTTCTGATTTTACATTAACCAAGTATGGAACTTATCTGTGAGATTCATCTGCCCATCACTTGTTCCTCACCTTCTTCTATAAACAGAAATCTGCTCTCTCAATGGAAAACCATTTCATGGGATTCAGGCGGGACCAACTCTACCTCTCTCTGCAGTGAGGGTAGACCAATGACAGAAGCCCTGCGAATCATATTTACAGATCTCTCTGACCACGAAGTTTCCTTCAGAGATGATAAGATGAACCAAAGTACATCAAGCTGTATTGCATGAATGTAAAATCATGTCTAAACTCTTTTTTTAAATTATTATCATACTTTAAGTTCTAGGGTACATGTGCATAACGTGCAGGTTTGTTACATATGTATATATGTGCAATATGTCTAAATTCTTTTGGCAACCTTCTTTACTCTCTCTATTCAAGAATTTTGCCATCTTCAGCACAGAAATATTAACATTTTAGATGTTGCTAAATATATGTTATGATGAAAAAGAAGGAGCAAAATTATACTTCAGTTAGCATAACGGTAAATTTATAATTAATAGATGTAACATTCAGTGCAGTGATCACAAGGGATGGTTGGTAATTAACACACAAATAAACTGATGAAAACTGACATGGAGGCTGTTATAAATTATATATGGTGTTGGTGGTGTGGGGTGTGTCAGTGTGTGTGTAAGTATGTGTGTGTGTTGTGTACGTGTGAAGTAATATAGTGTAAAGGAATAATGGATAATTCATAGTTATATTTAAAATTCCAAAGAAACTGTTAACAAGAGTACAAAGAGTTCTAGTCCACATTAAATAAAATAGTTGAAAATAATGTGAAAAACATTAATTCACCAGGAAAAGACACGGAAGACAGACCATTACAAAATAACCACAGCAAAAACAAACTGATGGTACAGATAGAAAACAATGACAAGATGGTAGACTTCCAACCATATTATTCCTTATCTTGTATGTAAATTAATTAAACATTCTGATTAAAAAATAAAACTTTAATACTGAATAAAAACAATTCAACTCTATGTTCTAATATATCATAAATACTAAAAAGCCACAACCACTTGGTCCACTTGCATTTCATTGCCCAATTTTTTTTTGACAAGAATTAAAGAGATAATTATACTGGGGAAAGATAGCTAGAGAGAGAGAGAGATATTCATTTACTATTTGACAAACTAGACTGTTTAATTAAGCAATGAAAACAAGAAAGTTTGAAATTCAGAATCATGAGATTATATGTTTATATTAATGAAAAGGTGATAAATGACAGAACTTGTAAAACAAATAGCCAATGATTAATGTACAAAGTGGTTTTCCTAAGATATTATTTATTATTAAAAAAATTGAAAACTAACAAAGTATCACACACCAGAAGAATGGTAAAATAAACTATAATATTGTGTAAACATATTGTAAACCTTTATGTGGCTATTAAATCATGTATTCAAATAACATTAACACAAATAAATTATGGTTACAAAATAACATTCGAAGAACAAAGCATAGTATGCTATATAACATACATTTGTTAAAATAAGTAAAACTACTATAATTTTTAATTGAATATACAAAACATATATGGGCTTTTAATTTTCTGCATTATGTGTTTTCACATGTTTCTTATGATTTTAAAACAAAGTATTCATTCTATGTGTGTAGGATAAAGGGTTATAAATGAAATATTTATACTATCTCTTTCCAACCACAATTTAAAAAAATGGCTTCAGGGTATTTTGCATATAAATTTATAAAGAAATTTATGTGAAAAGTATCTCATGATTAAATTTTGTTAAAAGGCTTTTATATACTTGGTCTGTAGGCTCTACCATGAGATTGGGGTTGAATTCGTTTCTGTTGGAAACAAGAAAAGAATTTTAGACAAATTCATCTATTTTAAGAAAACGTTAATGTAGATAATTGAAAAGGACCTAATGTTTATTGGTATTCTACTATCTCTTCCAGAAGTATGTAAGACTGATTCATGAGAAATAATAACTAAATTAACAAAAAGATTCTATTTCCCCAAGTTTCATGCTTGATTTCATTGTCTATCTTAAATTGTGCCAACTTACATTGCCCAACATGGGATATGCAGTGTCCAAAGTGGGATATATAGTGAGTCAACTATAATCTAGTAACTCCAGGTAAAATGCCAGCCAGCCATGTAAAAACCTAGAGGTATAAATGTCATCAACTCGATTCAGTTATTCAGTTACTATTGTTTAATTCTCTAAATGAAATCTACTTCCCATTCTAAGCCTGAAATATAAAAGTACAAAAACTCTCCCTTCCTAATTTTTTCTTATTATTATTATTTGTATTAACAAATATATAATTTGTGGGGTATAATGTGTTATTTTGATGTATTTACACAATGTGGAATGATTAAATCAAGTTAATTAGCATATACTTTATCTTAAATACCTATTATTTTATGGTGAGACATATGAAATTTATTCTCTTAGTTATTTTGAAATGTACATTATTATATATATAGATTTGAAAACCTATTCCTCCTGTCTATCTGAAACTTTACATCCTTTGATCACAACTCTACATTCTTTCCTTCCCCACTTCTTCCACCCCCTGCCTTGGGTAACTATCATTATACTCTCTACTTCTGTGAGTTCAACTTCTTTTTCATTTCTACATATTAGTGAGATCATACAGTATTCATCGTTTCAGTGCCTGTGTTTCACTTAGCATAATGTCTCTGAAGATTCATCCATATTGTCCCAAATGACAGGATCTCCTCCTTTTTAAGCCTCAGTGGTCTTCCATTGTGTATATCAACACATTTTCTTTTCCATTTATTTGTTGATGGACACTCAACTGATTTACTACTTTGTCTTGGCTATTACGAAAAACACTGTAATGAAAATGAGAGTGCAGATAGCTCTTTGACACGCTGATTTCATTTCTTTATGCATAAACCCAGTAGTTCGATTGCTGGATCAGATGTTGGTCCTATTTTCAAATTTTCAAGGAACGTCCATACTATTTTTTATAACGGTTGTATACAAATTTACATTCCCACTACAGTGTGAGAGTTGTCTCTTCTCCACAATCTCTCCAACAATTGTAATGTTTCATCTTTTTGATAAAAAGCCATTGTAACGGGTGTGAGGTGATATCTCACTGTGGTTTTAATTTGCATTTCCCTAATGATTATTGATGCTAAACACCTTTTCATGTACCTGTTGGCCACTTGGGTGTCTTATTTTGAGCAGTGTCTTTTCAGATCATTTGCCAATGTTTTAATAGGTATATCTGTATTCTTACTATTGAGTTGAGTTTCTTATATACTTTGGGTATTGACCCCTTATCAATCTTGTCTAGACAACATAGCATGACCTCATCTCTAAAGCAAAACAAACGAACAGAAATTTCAAAAAATTCATATTTACCTCTTTCTGCTTAACTAGTTTATATATTCTTTGAACATGAGTTCGTTTTCTTTGTAAGTATTTAATTTCCCCACAGTATCTATAAATGTTACATGCATAACACAATATGTGCTTATTAAATGAAATATAAAGTTTTATGGTATTGGGTTGGGTTTAAGAGATACTAGTTCTCTGGTCAGTATGAGTAGTTATTAGATTTTCATTGAAGAAAAATGTTATTCTTCAATAAAAACAAACACTAAAGATTCAGCTATGATTTTCTGCTCAAAATTTTCTATACTTCCACAAAAACAGCTGATAAAATTCAGCAACTGGAAAATACAAAGAATCAGAAATTCTAAAAGTCTGGAACTCAACCCTTGCTTTAGGCAAATTTTGTATATCAAAAGACAAACAAGGAAACAGAGGCTTATAATATATGAAAAGTGCTCTAGGCAAGTTGAAATCACAATTCCAAGTATCTACTTCTGTTATGAGATACATGGCCTGCATTTGGGAATCAATAGTTTCCGGAAATAAAAATGCAAACTTGGCCAGGCAGGGTGGCTCACGCCTGTAATCCCAGTACTTTGGGAGGCCAAGGTGGGCATTTCACAAGGTCAGGAGTTTGAGACCAACCTGACCAACATGGTGAAATAAAAATAAACCAACATGGTCTCAACTAAAAATTTAAAAATTAGCCAGGCGTGGTGGTGCGTGCTTGTGATCCCAGCTAATCAGGAGGCTGAGGCAGGAGAATCGCTTGAACCCAGGAGGCGGAGGTTGCAGTGAGTCGATTGTGCCACTGCACTCCAGCCTGGGGGACAGAGCGAGACTCCGTCTCAAAAAAAAAAAAAAAAAAAAGCACACTTATCACTTCATTATTTACATTATAGTTGTTTAGACAAATAATCACAAATGCTTAGGATTTACAATATATTTATGATATATACATTTATTTAAATAATAGAGAACTTTGATAAAGCGATAATTTAACCTGATTATAAGTGAAATTTAAAGACTAAATAACATTTTAATTCAAGTTTCTCTTACAGGTAAATATTTTAATGACAAAATTACCATTATGCTGCGATTTAAAGCTCTGAGTAATACTCATTTTATAAAACTTAAAACATAAGGGATACCTACCGTACTCAGTATTCTACATACCGAAAATAAACATATTTGTGACTCTAAGAACACAGAAAATTTTTCTTTTCCATCCTAAAAAATAGCAATAATTTAGTATTTAAAAAATAATTGCAGGTTTAATAGTAAAATTATTTCATTTCTTACAGATAGTAGATTCTGTCTTAGTTAGGTTAGCATTACACATTGTTCTTTGAGTTTCACAATTTAAATTTACCTAATTAAAGCAAATTTAAAGTAGTAAAAAAAAAAAAATGAAATTAGATTCCAGTTCAGCTTTCATTTTCTAAACTATATTATGTTCTGAAATACACACATATTTTGTAGCACATTTTGTAGACAGAGAATTTACTGTCTACAAAATTTACTGTCTACTGTCTCAAAACCTTAAGTCAATAAGGAGCCAAGTCAGCCAATATTTATTTCATGTAACATTAATGTGGCTTTCATGAAGTCTTAACTCAATTTTACCCTTTCTCTAGGCCATATTCATGTTACTCATGGTTCTGCATAGATAAGCACTGTCTCATAAGCTCCAGTATTAACAGAATTAGGTACAAAGGAGAACATAGAAGTATGATAATCCCCAAGGGAAAAAGAACCCTCCAAAAGTCTATATCTATGAAGAGAAAATAAAGAATTAAGACTTTGGCTGTATAATTTGAGAAAAATATATTACTTGGAAAACATCTTCAAATATTTTTTAGAGCAGAGTGCTTCTGGCTGAGACTTTCCCTATGAAGATAAATAATTTTACATGTTATTTTCTTGTTGCCAATAAGTCCTGCAAGGAGCAAAACATTATTTTTTAATCTTTTAAGAGCTCTCTATTTGTTCCATTTAGTGTCAATGTAAATATTTTAGTTTTTATTCACCTAGAACAGAACAGTGTATGTTGATCAAAATTTATATTTATATTAACTGAGATGGAGAAACAGTTCATCCTAATTCAAACAAAATTTTAGTATCTTTGAATTTATATAAATTATTTTTCTATTCTAATAATTCTGGATATTTGTAAAGGACAATGAGAATTTTATAACTATTACATAAAATGGTTCAGATTTGTTCATTTAGCTCTTTAAAATATACATTTTGAGGCTATTTTCCTTAGCAAACTGATGCAGGAAAAGAAAACCAAATACTGCATGTTCTCACTTAGAAGTAGGAGCTAAATGATGAGAACTCATGAACACATAGAAGGCAAAAACAGACACTGGGGTACACTTGAGGTCAAAGGGAACAAGGAAGGAGAGGAGCAGAAAAAGCAAATATTGGGTACATAACTGAGTGATGAAATAATCTGTACAGCAAACCACCATGGCATGAGTTGACCTACATGACATTCACATGTACCCCGAAACCTAAAATAAAAGTTTAAAGGTCTTAATTATTATTATTTTTTAAATTTAGCCAAACTTTAAGCTTTCTGTCACACATAAATCTTCTTCCTCATCTTCTATTACCAGTACATGGACCTGAGTGAGATAATGGTCATATGTATCCAACACCAAGATGAAGATATTTAAAGTTTTTCTTATTGATATCTTAAGGGTATTTTACTAACACTTCTAAAATTACTTTTACTATTTATATGTGATTTTATACCAATAAGAGATACAGTAGATTGAACTGATTTGATTTATTCTGCCAAGTTTTAGCTACACAGACCGTAAAACATAATTACATAAAATTTGTCAATTGATAAAGCTGTAACATCTATGAACCTTAACTTTATGAATAAAATTACTTCCCCTTTATTTACTCAGGAAATGAATCGTCCGTGTAAAATTGCCATTTGAGCATAGATTTTAAAATAAAATGTGACTGATTTACACTTTTAGCCATTTTTATTTGGCTGAGGTAAGTTAATGAGTTAACTGAACTTTACTTAATTTGCCTTTTTAATGGAACTAATAATCCTTACTTCAAATAATTTTGTAATAACACAATTCATTTAAAACCTCAACGATGTACATAAAATTTAATATGTATTAATGTTTTCATTTGTAACTGCATGTTAATTTACTCCAACTGCATGTATAGAATATGAAAGGTAACATTAAGTTGAAATGTTATCAACTGCTAATAAGCATAAAGAGATCCTTTTTGTCAAGGCTCTTCCTAGACAAGAGTACTATAATAAGAATGATCTGTGTAGAAGGTTAAACTAGCACAGCTGATGAAATGATCAAATCAGACTCACAGAGATCCTACCTTGTGTCAAATTTTACTAATACATTTGAGGACACAAATAATCAAGGAAGTCAGGCAGAAAAAGGGAAATCCGGAACATCCCATGTGGATCTTTCCTTTACTCATCACTCACCTGCATGACCCAGAGTAACAGATGGATTCTCTAAGGGAAGTTTTGGAGTCATCTCACAAAGTGGGGATCATTTAGGTTATTAAATCCCTCTATTTTACATCTCAGATAGTCACCCAGATTATTAGACTTTCCTGGGGTCCTGGGAGACACGCCCCATAAATCTATGGAACTTATGTTTGTGAACCATGAAATATTTTAAACTAGTAACTTTGTGCTAAGAATATTCCATAAATAAGAACCTACCTTCTAGAAAATATTGTTAATCTACCTACCAGGAGGTCAGTTATCAGTGTATTTACTAGAGGTTTAGACCATAACCTACCATTCCTTCTCTGTGGACATTTCCCACTCTCATAATCAAGAGAGAAGTGATCACAGGCCCACTGCTTTAATGTCTTTCTCTATAACCTGAAATCAGTCAATATATCCAGGCCACATTTCCCTCAGATATGTTTTCATAATTTAACCTGACATATCATTCACAAAATGTGAGTACACTCTGATGATTATGAGACTTTGAACATCTCACAAAGAGTGGATATTCAATCTATAAAAACATTAATGTTGGTCATCTTACTTCCAATAACTTTCAAAGTCTTTGTATATTTTTTAACCAGTTCAATTACTCTTTTTTCTCAATTATCTGTATTTATGTGACTTTTTTTCATACATATTGGTGAAGGCATTAGTTAAATATGTAATTATTCTAAGGCTGAGTTCACTTGCTTTTTGGGCCCATTATCTTCCATAAGTACTACACCAACAGGTGTTCTGACTCAGGTTTATATAATATTTTCTCTTCCTGGTTCATTAATTCTCTACAGCTTATGTTGCAATGAAGGGAAGAAGAAAATAAATAAGTAAAATAACATCTGCTGGTACTGTGATAAGTACTGTTAAAAAATAAAACAGTAACATGATACATAGTACCTGAGTGGAAGAAGGTATTTCCTGAGTTGATTTATATGCTGGATCCCTTTTAGTCGGAAATAATTATTCCAAGACATGAGAGAAGAAATTTCTAAGAGGAAAAGGAAGCAGAAAGACATAATTTTGTGGCATGCATGTATGAATAACAAAAAGAAAGGTAATTAAGTGATGTGAGCCAAGGGGAAAATAATTTGATTAGATATCAGGGAGGTAAACAAGGATCAGGCCTGGGAGTTCTGGTTTGGTCAAGTTTGGAGTTTTATTCCTCAGGTGATAGGAAGCCTTTTAAGTGTCTTTGAGCTGAGGAGTCATATGATCAAATTTCGTTTTCAAGGATTACTCTGGGAGCTTTTTGTTTGTTTGTTTTTTGGTAATAAACTACAGTGTTAAGGTTAAGAGCATGGAGACTAATTAGGAAGTAAACATATTTTAAGAGAGAAAAGTTAAATGATGTTAGTTCCAGAATCAAAATCATGATTTGTTTTATTTTGGCAAATTTTGACCTAAATATTAAAGGAAAGAGAAATTATTGAATGTCTGCCACGGACACAATATTAACATGAAAATGTAAGCCATCTGCATTGTTTGTGCACTGAAAACTTTACTTCTCTTGTAGACATTTTTGGGAGTTATGGTTGCACATTGACTAACCTATTATTAAAAATTATATTTCTTCTAAAATGTATATTGTCTTAGTTATGTTTCCTTTTCCTACATAATGCCTTTCAAGTTTAGTTTAAGCACCAAGTTTGTCTTTTAAGTGCCAAGTGATTCTGATTGGAAAAAACTGAATAAATTATTGGTTTTCCCCAGAGTGAAATGACATGAATACTTGGCTCACAAAATTCAGCTACAGAAATGCTTCTGGCTAATTCTTCCTTTATTCTTTGTTGCTAGGCTCCATAAGCCACTCTCTAAGTTGAGTTTAATGAAAATGAATTGCCGTATTATGTTCCATTCACATGATAACACAATTGGAATCCCTTTGACTCAAAAGAACTGAATAAGAAAAGCTAATAAGAAAACAAATATAATGTTACTTTAGAAAGGAATAAACACATAGTTACTGTAACTGTTTTCACACTGTTAGTAACATGGCAATTACTTGAAAATTGCATCTTTGGCATAAGCTTCCTCATACTTCCCCTGCAAATTAAATAACTCATCTCTGCACCTGCAGTTCACTGGAGAACACACTCTGATAAACACAAGGCCATACAAGCAGGCATATTTACTCTTTTTTTTTTTTTTTGTCTGCAGTGTCTCAAGATAAGAAAAGTTAAACTTAACAGTTAAGACAAAATGATAGCCAATGAACATCTGAATTATTGACCTAATAAAGTATTATCTGGAAAAGCACATATATTATGTTCTTAGGATTTATATTTAGTATTAAATGCATTTCCAATTTTGGCATGAGAGGCAATCTCTAATTTTCCAGCTAATTCTCTAATTCATAGATAAGTAATTGGCATGAATGGAACCAGCATGGGAATCTCTTGTGGATATATATGAGTTGAGAGGAATCAACTTCCCAACACCCACCAACACTCCATCACACTATGGCAGAGACATTTAGTTAATTTTCAAATATATCATCAATTAGATTTATGGAAAAGACTAAAAGAAACTTATTATTCAATTCAACTCACAGGAATAATAAATTATTTCAATTCTCTTTTTTTCAATCTGCACAAGAGCTAATTGGTGTTAGTTTAAATGCAAGTAGGGAGAGAAAATTCTCAAATTAAAATATTATCTAAATGTGTTTAGCTCTGAATAAGTGATTAGCAGAATTTTTGTAGACGTCTATCTCCATTTGACCTCTAAAGACAAATTTGAAAATTAAGATATCAAACTATTGATATTAAACAAACATATGAAAATTAGATTAAAACACTGTATGGACAAGTCACAGTCCTTCCCACAAACTTAATACGACTCTTAATAGTTTGAGTGACTAAGAGAGTAATTTGTTTGCTTGTTTGTTTTCAATTTGAGTAGCAAGAATATACATATGAAATATGGGGTGTTCATCTTATTTGTGGACAGTTCTAAGAGAATAACTCTGCAAAATACATAATAAACTTTTAATTCATAAGGAATAGAATAATGTAATGAAGAAGATCAAGACAGAGAAACAGTAAGTTGCCATAAGATGAATAGAGTACTTTATAGCAGCTTGTTCTGTGAAAAAATTCTGAGAATAAGGTGTTCAGAAAGATTTCAATAAGGCAAATATTTAATGAGAATATAAAATTCTAGTACTTGTAAGCCATTTATATGTAGTTCTTTAAGTATTAGGCTAGGGCAGAAATAAAGGGGAAATTAAGCTGGAAGTAAGGAAGATTTGGTCTGAAATTTGGAATAATATCAAATCACAATAAAGGACAGGCAGAAGAAAAATAATCAGAAAATGTAGGAGATTGATGCTAAAGATCCCTTTAAAGTAATAAGCTTTTCAAGATGTTTCACAATAAATAATTTTAAGATAACTAACGTCAACTGATACATAGGTTAAATTTTCAAATATTGAAGGACAATAACATTGTAATATTAGTGATGTTAAATAAATACTTTCTATATGCCAAGCACTAAACTAATAACTTTATGTGGATTATCTTATTTGAGTATTACCAAAACCTTATGACATTAGTATTTTTTGTTATGAATAAATTAAACCAAATTGTTCCAAAGCTATATATAACAGTAAAATAATGGAATATATATGCATATATATGGATATAGACACACACATTCATACATATGCAACCACTAGTAAAAATAAGCTGGAGTAATTATATTAACATGAGATACAGTAGACTTTAGAACAAGTGGTAGTATCAGGAATAAAGAGGGACATTGTGTAATGATAAAATAGTTTATTCTCGTAATTGTAAAGTGTGTGCATCTGAAAACAGAGCTTCAAAGTATAGGAAGAAGAAAATTCATAGAACTAAAAAGAAGAATAGGCAAATCCACATATAACTGGATGCTTCAACATTCTTCTCTCCGTAATTGGTAAAACAAGTAGAGAGAAAATCAGCAAATGTATAGAAGATCTGAACAATATCAACCTAACTGACATATATAGAACACTATAACCAAGAAAAAAAATACATATTTTTTTCTAAAAGTGAACAATCTGCAGTCAAGATACATCCGATTCTGAGCTGTAAAGCCTGAATTAACAAATTACGATAACTTATAAAAACTATGTCCTTAAGTTTACCACTACAAAATTACACTAGAAATCAATATTAGAAAGGTATTTTGGAAATTCCACATATTTGAAAAGTAAAAGACATGTATTTATACTTGTAACTCAGAGGGTCTCATGGAAAATTAGAAATTATTTTGATTTGTGTAAAATAAAATATAGCATATCAAAATATGAAGGACACAGCTAAAGCAAAATGTAAATGTACATTTATAGCATAAAGTAAAATTTGAGGATAAAAGAAAAATCTCAAATTAGTAATCAAATGACATATTTTAAAACTAGAAAATAAGAGCAACTTAATCTTAAACAAAACAAGAGGTAGTGAATGATAAAGATAAGAGCAGAAATGAATGAAATTGAAAACAGAATAGCAATAGGTTGCATTACCAAACCCAAAACTGGTTCTTGTAAAAGGTCAATAAAATTGTTAAACATCTAACCTGATTGACAAGTAAAAAAGAGGAAAAACACACATTACCAGAATCGTAAATAAAAACTGGAGCATCATTATAGACACCACAAATATCAACTGGACAATAAGGGAATGAAACAAACAATTCTCTTCTAATAATTCTGAGACATTAGATAAAGTAGAATACGTCTTTAAACTATCAATACGAACTCAGGAAAAAATAAATAATCTTAATAGTACTAAATGTATTAAAGTAATGTAATCCATAGCTTAAAACTATGCAACAAAGGTAGCTCCAGGCCCAGAAGGTTTTGCTGATTAATTTTCTCAAATATTTAAGTAAAGAGAGTCAATTCTATGCATTGCCTTGCAAAAATACAGAAGGAGGGAACACTTCCCCACATACTGTATAGGGCTGGCATTAACTTAATACCAAAACCAGGAATAGACATTACAAGACAAAAAACACAGACAACCATCCCTCATTAACACATATGCAAACATCCTCAAAAATGTATTAGAAAATTGGATACAATAAAATAAAAAAAGGAGAATGCACCAAGAAAATGAGAGAAGTTCTTCCTAAGAATGCATGGCTAGTTTAATATTCAAAAATCAATCTATATCATTCACATGAACTAAAGAGAAAATGCGAATAGTATTTAAATAAATACAGAAAATCGTTTGAAAAAAGTGACCATCTATTTGTTTAAAAATGCAAGAAGACTGAAAAGAAAAAATTTTAAAACAACAATATTTGCAGGTGACATAATTGTCTATATAGAAAATACTAAAGAATTTACAATCTCATATGACTTAATTAGCATGGTTATATAATAAATGTCAATATATAAAAAGGAATTATACTTCTATATACCAGCAGTGAATAACTATAATTTTTTTAAAAACTGTACCATTTGTAACAGCACTAAAACTTTGAAATTCCTAGATGTAACCCTACCAATATCAAGGTAGGATCTGCACACTGAAAACTGCAAAATACTGATAAAAGTAATCAAATAAAACCCAATTTAATACAGAGATATACCATGTTTATGGATTAGAGAAATATTCAACTATTGCTAAGATACCAATTTATTCCAAATTTGATCTATAGATTCAGTAAAATTTACATCAAAATACTAGCAGGTTTTCATCAATACATAATTTTATCAATAACATTTTTCTGAACATTATATGGAAAGCCAGAAGTATTAGAACTGGCAAAAATATTTGAATAGCCAAACAGTTTTGATAGGTCAAAGTTAAGAGACTCTGTGCTCCAAATTGAGACTCTCTGAAAGTTATCAGAGTTGTGTGATGTTGGTGAAATGATAAAGATATCAGTTAATAGAAAAGGAGAGTTCCACATATGGACTCACATGTATAGAGTCAACAGGTTTATGACATAGTTATAAAAGCAAGTCAATGGCAAAAGGATTGTCTTACATCTTAGTCTTGTTTAGGGTTTCTACAAAGGGATATCTGAGATTAGGTAAATTACAAAGAAAAAATGTTTATTCGGCTTAGGATTCTGCAGGCCGTACAAGAAGCATGGCACCAGCACACACTTCCAGTGAGGGATTCATACTACTTCTACTCATGAAGGTAAGTAAAAGGGACCCAGCATGTACAGAGATCACATGGTGAAAGAAGAAACAAGACAGAAAACAAAAATGCCAGGCTCTTTCTAACAATCAGCTCTGAGAGAACTAACAGAGTTAGAACTCACTCACTGAACCTCCAGAGAATGTATTCATCTATTCATGAGGGATCCACTCCCATGACCCAAACACCTCCCATTAGGTCCGGCCTCCAACACTGGGGATCAGACTTTCACATGAGATTTGTAGGGGACAAATATCCAAACTACAGTCTCTTCTCAACAAATGGTGGTGGAACAGTTAGACGTCCACATGCAAAATATTAACCTTGACCTAGATCTCACAATTTATACAAAATCACTTCAAAGTGGATCATGAGCCTAGTTATAAAGTTTTAAATTCTGGAGGAACACAGCATAGAAAATGTTGGAAACATGTGTTAAGCAAATAATTTTTTAGATGCAGTATCAAAAATAGTGTCCATTCAGATTAAAAATAATTTGGACTTCAAAATAAAACTTCTGCTATACAAAAAAAAATGTTGAAAGAATGAAAATATTTTAAATCACATTACTGGAAAACAAAATTTTCTGAATATGTAGCAAACTATCAAAATTCAGACATGAGAAAACATATAACCCTATATATGTGAACAAACATTGACAAATAAGATATTTGGATAACACTAGACCAACATAACAAGACATTATTCAGGAAGTTCTAAACATGGAAACAAAAGAACAATACCTGGTACCACAAAAATACATATAAGTACATATGTATCCCTTATATTTTATAAACAATCATACAATAGAAACTATAAAAGAACCTGCTAACGACTTCATGATAGGGTCAAAACATCATATGTCAATATTAACCTTGAATGTAAATGGTCTAAACACTCCACATAAAAGACACAGAGTGGCAAGTTGGATATAAATAAATAAATAAATACATAAATAAATAAATAAAACAAGAGCCAGCCATCTGCTGTTTTCAGGAGACCCATCTCACATGTAACAACACCCATAGGTTTAAATTAAAGGGTTGGAAATAGATCTATCATGCAAACAGATTCAAAAGAGAGCAGGGATCACTATTATGATGTCAGTTAAAACAGACTTTAAACCAACAAGAGTAAAAAAAAAATAATAATAAAGAAGGGCATTGCATAATGGCAAAGGGGCAAAGAGTTCAATTCAACAAGGAGACTTAACTGTATTAAATATATATGCACTCAACATTTGAGGACCCAGATTTACAAAACAAGTACTTCTATACCTATGAAAAGACTTAGTAAGCCAGACAATAATAGTGGGGTAATGCGGCAGCCCACTGCATTAGGCAAATCACTGAGGCAGAAAAGTAACAAAGAAATTCTGGACTTAACTTTGACATGTCACTAACTGTACCTAATAGACATCTACATAAAACTCCATCCATCTGCCACTAATTTTACATTCTTCTCATCTGCACATGGAACATACTACAAGATCATTCACATGCATCCCTTAAAACAAGTTTCAATAAATACAAAATAAGTTGAAATCATACCAACCATACTCTCAGACCAAAGTGGAATAAGAATAGAAATCAACACCAAGAAGATATCTCAAAACCACAAAATGACCTGGAAATTATATAACTTGATCCTGAATGACTTTTGGGTGAACAACAAAATTAAGGCAGAAATAAAAAAAATCATTTGAAATAAATGAAAACAGAGACACAATATATCAAAATCTCTAGGATGCAGCAAAAGCAGTACTAAGAAGAAAGTTTATACTGTTAATTGCCTACCTCAAAAAGTTAGAAATAGTTCAATGAATGATTTAACATCATACTTAAGGGAACTAGAAAAATAAGAACAAACTAATCCCAAAGCTAGCAGAAGAAAAGAAATAACTAAAATCAGAGCCAAACTGAACAGAACTGATACAAAAAAAAATCCATACAAAGAATCAACAATACCACAATTTAAGTCTTTGAAAGGATACATAAGATTGATAGACCTCTAGCTAGATTAACAAAGAAAAAAGAAGATCCAAATAAGCACAATCAAAAATGAAAAAAATGACAAAGGTGACATTACAACTGATCCCACAGATATACAAAAGATACCCAGGAATTATTATAAACACATTTATGCAAACAAACAAAGAAGAAATTGAGACTCTGAAGAGACCAATACTGAGTTCTAGAATTGAATCATTAATAAACCTACCAACTAAAACAGGTCCTGGACCAGAAAGATTGACAGATGAATTCTTCCAGATGTGAAAGAGTTGGTACCAATTCTACTAAAGCTATTCCAAAAAGTTGAGGAGCAACTTCTCCCTTACTCATTCTACAATGCCAGCATCACCCTGATACTAAAACATGGAAAAGACACAATGAAGAAAGGAAATGACAGGCAAATATCCATGATGAATATACGTGCAAAAATCCCTCACAAAATACTAGCAAACTGAATTCAGCAGCACATTATAAACTTAACTTACCATGATCAAGCTGGCATCATTCCTGGTATGCAAGGTCAGTTCACAAAACACAAATCAATAAATGTGATTCACCACATGCATAGAATTAAAAACAAAAACTATATGTCCATCTCAATCAACACATAAAAACTTTTGATAAAATCCAATATCCCTTCAAAATAAAAACCCTCAAGATACTAGGTATTGAAAGAACATACCTCAAAATGATAAGTATACCTCAAAATAATAAGAGCCCTTTATGATAAACCCACAGCCAACATTATACTGTATAGGCAAAAACTAGGAACATTCCCCTTTAGAACTGGATCAAGACAAGGATGCCACTCTTACCACTCCTATTCTATGTAGCTTTAGAAGTCCCTGCCAGAGCAATCAGGCACAAGAAAGGAAGAAACGGCATTCAAAAGAAAAGAGGAAGTCAAATTTTTTGTTTGTTTGTTTGTTTTTTGAGATGGAGTCTAGCTCTGTCGCCCAGGCTGGAGTGCAGTGGCACCACCCCGGTTCACTGCAAGCTCTGTCTCCGGGGTTCAAGCCATTGTCCTGCCTCAGCCTCCCAAGTAGCTGGGACTACAGGCGCCTGCCACCATGCCTGGCTAATCTTTTGTATCTTTAGTAGAGATGGGGTCTCACCATGTTAGCTAGGATGGTCTCAATCTCCTGACCTCATGATCCGCCTGCCTCAGCCTCCCAAAGTGCTTGGATTACAGGCGTGAGCCACCATGCCCGGCTGAGGAAGTCAAACTCTTTTACTGATGAGAAGATTCCATACTCTTTTACTGATAAGAGTTTTCCAAACTCTTTTACTGATGAGAAGATTCCATACATAGAAAACCATAAAGACTCTGTGAGAAGGCTCCAGGAACTGATAAATGACTTCAGTCAAGTTACAGGTTACAGAAGCAATTAAAAAAAAAAATCAGAAGCATTTCTATCCTCAATAACATTCAAGCTGAGAGCCAAATCAAAAATATAACACTATTCACAATAACTGCAATAAAACTGAAATAAAATGCCTAGGAATGTATTTGACCAAGAAGGTAAAGCATCTCTACAAAGAAAACTACAAAATACTACTGAAAGAAATCACAGATCAGAAAAACAAATGGATTTTCATGCGTATGTATTGGAAGAATCAGTAATGTCAAACTGACTATACTGTCTAAAGCAATGCACAGGTTCAATGCTATTCCTATCAACCTGCCAACATCATTTTTCACAGAACTAGAAAAATATATTTAAAATTCACATGGAACCAAAAAAGAGCCCAGATAGCCAAAGCACTTCTAAGCAAAACCAACTAAGCCAGAGGCATCACATTACCTGGCTTCAAACTACACTAAAGGGCTACAATAAACAAAGTAGCATGGAACTAGTACAAAAACAGACACAAAGACCAACTGAACAGAATAGAGAACTTGGAAATAAAATTGCGCATCTAAAGCTATCTGATTTGCAACAAAGTCAACAAAAATAAGAAATAGAGAAACTACTCCTTATTTGGCAATTAGTGCTGAAACAAATGGCTAGCCATGTGCAGAAGAATCTAACTGAACCCCACCTTTCATCATATACAAAAATTAACACAATATGGATTAAAGATTTAAATGCAATATCATCAACTTGAAGATTCCTGGAAGAAAACCTGGGAAATGCCATTCTGGACATCAGTCTTAGGAAATAATTTATGACTACATCCTGAAAAGCAATTGCAACCAAAACAAAAGTTGACAAGTAGGACGTGATTAAAGTAAACAGCTTCCACACAGCCAAAAAGCTGTAAACAGAGTAAATATAGAACCTACAGAATGGAACAAAAATATTCACAATACTCATCATCTGATGAAGGTCTAATATACAAAGTCTATGAGGAATTTAATTATACAAGCAAAAAAAATTTTTTTTAAGTGGGCAAAAGATGTTAACAGATACTTTTCAAATGTAGACATACAAATGACCAACAAACCTATGAAAAAGAGTTTAATAATCACTAATCACCAGAGAAATTCAAATCAAAACCACAATGAGATATTTCACAGTAGTCAGAATGGCTATTATTAAAAGTCAAAAAGCACAGAAACTGACGTGGCTGCAGAGAAAAGGGAAGGGGATGCTTCTACACTGTTGGTGGGAATATAAATTAGTTCAGCCAATGTGGAAAGCAATTTGGAGATTTCTTTCCATAAAGGACTTAAAACAAAGCTACCATTTGACCCAGCAATCCATTACTGGTTATATCTAAAAACAAAACAAAACAAAACTGAAACAAACTGTCTTAGCAAAAAGATACACGTACTCATATGTTCATTGCAGCACCATTCACAATAGCAAATGCATGGAATCAACTTAGGTGCTCATCAATGGTGGATTAGATGAGGAAAATGTGGTACATGTACTACATGGAATATGACATAGCCATAAAAAAGAATGAAATTGTGTACTTTGCAGCAACATGGATGCAGCTAGGAGCCATTATCCTAAGTGAATTAATGCAAGAACAGAAAACTATATATTGCATATTCAGTTATAAGTGGGAGCTAAACAATGGGTGCTTATATAAAGATGGGAACAATAGACACGGGACTACTGGAGGGAAGAGGGAGGGAGGGAGACAAGGGATGTTAAAAGTTAATTATCAGGTACTGTGCTCAGTACCTGGGTGATGGGATTAACCATATCCAAAACCTCAGTATCACACAATATACCTAGGTACATATCTGCACATGTACCCCTAAATCTAAAATAAAAGTTGAAATGATTGTTTAAAAAAGATATCTGAATAAAACTCATAATATAAAAATATGCTCAATATAATTAACCTTTAGAGATATCCAAATTATAACTGCAATGAAATACCACTGCACACCTATTAACATGCCATCATCCCAGCAAAAATACAATAATGGTAGCAATGTACTAGATAGCTGACAATATCAAGTACTAGCGAGGATACAGAGCAACTGGAACTCTCATATTGCTGTTGGGAATTGAAAACTGATGGAACTATTTTGGAAAATAGTTTAGCAGTTTCTTATGAATTCAACATATAACTAATAATAGTATCATATGCCTACATATGAAACTCAAAGAAATAAAAATGTATGTTCACCCAAAACTTATATGTTAATTTTTATGACATCTTTACTTATAGTCACAGAAAACAGAAAACAACCCAAATGTCCTCTGACTGATAAGTGACAAACTTGGGTATACACATGCATATTAATAGTATAAAACACTTGGAATATTACTAAGCAATAAAACAGAGCAAGTCATTGATACATGAAAAAATGTGGATGGATCTCAAATGCATTTTTAAGTAAAAGAAAGCAGACTTGAACTGCTATATATTATTTGATTCCATCTATATGACATCTGGAATAATCAAGCAGTAAAATAGAAGCAAAGCAGAGCCTATGAAGGAGCAGTACAAAGGAATATTTGACAGTACAAAGCAGTATTTGAGCAATACAAAGGAATATTTAACAGCTATGGTGGTGGATGTGTGACTCTATGAATTTACTAAAATCCACAGAAATGTACACATCAAGGTCTAAATTATACCTTTTGTAATTAAAAAACTTCAGTGACAAGAACAATATTGCTTTATCTTAGTAAAGTCTTGTAAGGTGGATGTTTGTTCACAATGTTTAATTCTACCCCAGAAGAAAACAGAGATTAAAAGAACAAATTCATATTCTCTACATCATGTAGTTAATATTTTAAAAGTTGGCATTCAAACCCAGCTCTTTTGATTCTGAATCCACTGTTCTTTTTTGTTATACCATGTTAAACAATTTATATGATTAAATAAACTATATTGTATGAGATAATTCTTATTTTAAATTATCCTCTGTATTTTCAATGATTTAAAGGACATTTATATTTGTCAACTTGACAAACATTTAATGTATTCCAAATATTATTCAGAGTAGAAAAAGCACTGTTGACTCCACAAATGCCTTGAAGTTTTAACATCTAATTTAGTATGCATGACACATATTTTTAGGTAAGTATCATTACATTATTTATCAGGGTACAGTAGTCAAAATGGCTTTTACCATATTACTAAAAGCAAGCTTGTGACATGATGATGTTACCTTTAATCATTTAGAAGCATAAGCCGATGAAAGCAAGTTTTCTTTCCATAATAATTGTTTAATGCAATACTGCATTAAAAATAAATCATTGTTTCTCTGATTTTTACTTTGTGATCATTTTCATACAACATAACTACTTTGTTGCATGCCTCATTTTCAAGTTATGTCTATTCTATTATTTTGTCTACTTCTTCAGGTGTGTTTTAATAGGTGCAACCAATTCACGTTTTTAAAATGGTATCAGTAAGCTATATTGATATTTGAATAATTGAAGCTACAGAGCCAACAAGAAAGATAAAGAAAAGCATTTTAAAGTTAGTCCAGATCCACATTCTTCATAATAACTTATTCTTAGTATATCTTTGGCAACTAATCTCAGTGTTTCGGAGAATATCAGTCATTTGTTTCTATGGCTACTCATCAGAGTCAGTGTATGAGTATATGTGGGTACATCTTTGGAGTTCAGAATAATGGGGTCCAGTACTTTTATAGTTCCAAACATGTCTTGCTAGACTTTTTCCTTTTTACTCCAGGTAAAATTTCACAATGTTTCCGACAGATGGAATGCAATTCTGAAATAATGGTAATTTACCCATGAGAAAACCTGTTTTTTGTATGTAAATTAAAAAGAGGCCATTTTCTAAGTATTAAAAGACAGTATAAGGAAATAATTGACAAAAGTTTATGCTTGTTCTTGCTCAACAAGGTTACCATTATTCTTCCATTTTGTGACTATGCAAATAAAAAAATAATAATGAACTTATAATTTAGACAGGAAATGAAAGAGCTATGCTGAAAATTGCCATGCTTAAGATGATGAAATATTGTGGGAATACCGATGAAGCAAGAAAGATTTCCTCAACAAAGTTTCTTTCTGTATACTATTAAAGAGATTCTACAATATATTTTTTCTCCTTTGATGAAGACGTTACTGATAAACTTTCATAACAGCATTTCAAGACATGGTAGTTTACATTTTTTAAAAAAAATTAACCTAGACAAGGGAAGGACAAAGGGTGCATTTTTCCTTTACCGGCAAGTATGGAGGATTTTTCAGCACAACTCCTATGAATATTAACAATGCTGATTACTGATCCAGTAGACGATGACGGCTCATTCTCAGCAGTCACAGTCCATCACGTAGAGTCATATTTAGGGACTGTACCATTGCAAGTTATGGTTCTTGGGCACCCTGTAGCTTGCAGATTCTTGACACAAAAGACAGTTACAGTATATTTATAGCCTTTAAGGTCACTGATCATTGATATGATGGACCATTATGTCTCCAGAACGTGTCAGCTGTTGGAACTATTGGTCTATTAACAGAATCTCCCCTGCACTAAGCCACATACACTATGAGTCCATCTGCCAAATATCTCTATGAAAGAATTGCTAGAATCTGTTCTGCATATCCATGCTAAAGTAATTTCAATTGACACAGTGATGCTTCTGTGCATCTATCAGGATTATACCTGAAAATCCTTGAGTATCTTTGCCACCTTCCTTATTAACAATCTAAAATATTATAGTAAATTATATTGTAACACACTACTATCGCAGCCAACAGCAATGTTTATTAAGTTTCTTCATTTACTCCTATATAGGTAGATTGTTTCTTTTCAGTTTCACTTTTATAAAAGAGTTTTGCAAAATAAAAGGCAATTTTGAAGAAAATTTCATTGTTGTTAAATTTTTGGGGAGAGTAATTATACAATTTTGGACGCACAGAAAATGTATAAAACAATGCAGAGATGTTCTATTTATCTTTCTACCAGCTTCTACTTACACTGATGTTTTATGTAACAATAAAATATTTTAAAAACCTTAAGGAATTAACCTTGGCCCAGCACTATTTACTAAAGCATAGACTTACTCCAAATTTAGTGGTTTTCTCAAAATGTCCATATTTTTACTATGCCACTTATTACGCCCGGCATAATTTTTTTCCTCAAATTTACTACATCCCAACGCTCATCATTCTAAAAAGAATTTCTTTTAGCATATCTTGTTTCCCTCAGGGAAGCAAGAGGGAAGCAAATAACATGTTACGAGTAGTTCTGACTAATGCTTATTCAGGACCTGAGGCCTTCCAACAGCTCTGATTGAGTTTGAAAGTGGACCTCCTGAAGTCTGCCAACAGGCTCTTTTTCCTCAAGTTTATTTACTATTTTCCCTGCTTTGACTTAAAATCAATTAGTTCTCCAAGGAATCTTAACTCCTTTAATTGGAGAATTGTAGTTAGGAACTATGTTATTGGTACCAGGTGTGCTCATTGTTATTGTGGTGTCACTGCTTCTATTCACAGAAGAGACACATGTATAATCACACATGCTTATACACGAAATACACTTATTCCACTTTTTCTGTATTTTTATATATAAAATGAGTACATATTGATATACCACCGACTCCAATGTAGCACCACACTATTTATTCTAGCCTGTCCACTTTTTATTTATAATCTCTCTCTCTAACAACTGTTTCTGAATTTTTAATTCATACCTTTATGAGAAATTTACCAACATACAATATATGTATGGCATCCTTTTTGTCTTTAATCTTATAGTGTTCAGTCAAGTCCTGAATTGTCTTGAATAAACTCTATCATAAAACATGAGAAGAAATCTGTAAATGCATTAACTATGTTGTATACCAGATTATCACATATTTAGTAGTTTGAAAAAAACTTTTTAAAAAATCTCAAGTATTTTGTAGGTCAGTCATCTGGGCGTAGTTGAGCTGGATGCTTCCGATTCAATATGTTTCACAGGCCTGCAATCAAGACATCAATTAAAGCTGTAGTCATCCTAAGTTTCTATAAAGAATCCCCTTACCAGCTCACTCAGATGGCTGTGGGAAAGCCTCAAAAATGCACTTCCAGATTCCTCACATGACTGTTGGAAGGCTTCAGAAGATCCACTTTCAAACTCACTCAGAGCTTGAAGGAAACAAGAAATAAAAAATATATTTGTAGTAAATCTCCTCTTGGTGAACATAGTACATATGTGTTCTCCACATATATACCATATATTTTTAAACTATCAGATCTGAAACATAATTTTTTTTTTTTATTTTGTATTTTTTTTTAAGACAGTCTTGCTCCGTCGCCCAGGCTGGAGTGCAGTGATGAGATCTCCTCTCGCTGACATCTCCACCTCCCGGGTTGAAGCAATTCTCCTGCCTTAGCCTCCCAAGTAGCTGGGATTACAGGCATGTGCCACCATGCCTGGCTATTTTTTATGTTTTTAGTGGAGACAGGGTTTCTCCATGTTGGCCAGGCTGGTCTCAAACTCCTGACCTCAAGTGATCCACCTGCCCCAGCTAGTGCTAAGATTACACTAGCTAATGTAATCCTAGTGATAGGATTACAGGTGTGAACCATTGCTCCTAGCCTTATAATTTTTTTTTTTAAAGATTCAATTATGTGCTATCTTTAAGAAACATATTTACATATAAAGATACTTTTCTGATAAAAGCAAAAGCATGCAAAAGTTATACTATGAGACCATTGAATACACATATAAAAATTAGAGTATCCATATTAACATTAGGCAATGTAAATGTCAGAGCAAGGAATATTCCAGGGATATAGCAGTAATTCTCACAATGATGAAGAGATCAATTTATCAAGAGGCTAAAGCCAAACTAAATGTGTGTATATCTAATAACTGAGTTTAAAATTATTAAAGAGGAAATTAAAAGAATAAACAGAACAATCTCATTTATAATGGAATATTTTAATACCTCTTGCTTAATAATTGATTAAAATTACTTACTAAGAAATTTAATAAGGATATACAACTTTTGAACAAAACTGTTAAGCAAACCGATCCAATTCTTTATAGATAACTCCACCCCAAAACACTAGAATACATATTTATTTTAATTGCACAAGTAACATTCAACAAGATAAAACATTTAATGCCAAAATGATTTTCAATTAATGTAAAATGACTGAAATTATTCACAGTATATTGAAATAATGTAATTAAACTAGAAATCAATAACAAAGATATTTGTCAAAACTCACAAATATCGGAAATGTAAATAAACATATAAGTGTCTAAGTCAAAATCATAGAAGATATTAGAAAATATTTTAAATTTGATGTAAATAAAAATAGACCATATCAGAGTTTATAAAATCTGTCAGAGTCACATTCATAGAACTAAATACTCATATTAGAAAATAATTGTTTAAATGAACTATCTAAATCTCAACCTCAAGAAACGAGAAAAGAAAAGCAATCTTAACCAAAATGTGAAGAAGGAAGAAAATAACGCATCTTAGAACACGCCTCTTTTCTATTTTTGGATTAATAATGGATGCAGAAAAAAAGCACTTGACAAAATTCAACACCCAATCATGATATAATTTAGAATAAAACAAACTTCCTCAACCTGATAAAGGGCATATACCCTGAATCTACAGCTGATATCATATTAAATATTGAAAGACTGCATCATTTCCCTATATTATCACTAGCAAGGCAAGGATCACCTCTCTCAACACATCTATTCAGCGTTGAAATATAGGCCCTGGAGGTCTCATGTCTTGTCGGATACAGTTGCCCTTCTGCCAAAGACCTATGATCTAAAGATTAAAATTGTCTGCTTCATATTAACATTCTATAACAAAGGTACAGACATAGCAACTTCAGGGCATTTTTCTTTGAAAAGGGAAATAAATATCAATGTTCTGTACAATATCTGACACCCAAGCGGACACATGACTGCTCTCTCGAGACCATTTCAATGACTTGGTTTCACCCTCTCAGCTCTTATTTTCTCTTATTAAGTCCTTTTATTTTCCGTAAGAAATAACCCATCTTCACAATTGATTTTCTAAATGTGCTTCCTGTCCAAAAAAATCTGTTACCTGCAGATCTTTATTAATTATCTACTATTTACTGTCTCTGTCCTTTTCAGTTCAATTCTACAAGTCTTTCAAAACCATGTGTGATTTTACAAAGCAATTTATAATACACTGTATTTGAAAGAAAGGACACAGGCACTTTCTCTATTGGGAGCCAACCTCTACCTTGGGGTCGCTATGAGATGGCTGTAGGAGAAAACATGAGAGAATCTTAGAAATTCTAAATTTCAACCCAAAGGTTAACCTGAGGGCCAAAGCAAACCCTTGAAAACCCTTTTCTCTACTGGAAATGGTCTATTAGGAACCACTTTAAATTTTTCTGAGGATCAAATGGGTGTAACAGGTAAACACTTGGTTTTATCTTTATCTGAAGAATATTTTACTGAACAGCAGTGATTTCCTCCTTAACCAGAGGCCCTTTCCAAGTTAGAGAAACTTCTGCTTGGAGAGAGTTAGGATGATATATAGTTGTATTTTCTAACCCAGCTAACCTTATTCCTTTATATTTCCTCTACATTCTGCTCTATAACTGAATAATTCTTCCTTTAGCATATCTCTATTAACACCTTGCAAATCTCGACTAAAAGAAACCAACCAATGCTTTCTACATACTGCCTGGAAATAGTCTCAGTCAGATCCATCTATTCATTAGGTACATTTTTCTACTTTTCATGTTATCACAGCTGAAAATTTTGTTAAAATTTCTGCCACTAAATAACACTGTTTGTTTTCCTTCAGCTTCCAATCATTTTTTTTTCTTCCCTCCTTTAAGCTTTCACCAACAGACATGTCGGGAACCATCAAACTTCTGAAGTCTTCCTCCAAGCCTTGCTAGCTTTTCAGCTGCTCAATCCCAAAGCCAATGCCAACTATTTTAAGTTTTATTTGTAAATGCCTTACCTTCGGTTACAAACTGTGTTCCATATATCTATTGCTGAATTAAATAGTCCAAAATTGTTTGTGGTTTAAAACAAAACCATTGTATTTTAACTCATGGATTCTATGTGAGACAGGCATGTAGACAGACTCAGCTGGGATGCTTGTTTTTCTCTTCATGGAGTTGTCAGCAGACAGACGAGCTGGTCTGAAGTGTTCAACATGTTTTTACAGAACGCATATCCCTGTTTATTTTTCTCACTTAATCATATGTTTAAATTTCACTAAATATATTTACTTCAGAGCTAACCTTATGTACCTTACAATTTTATGACCACATATTTCTTATCAAGACATGTTTTTAAAACTTGCAGGTAATATCGTGGACAAAGATAGAATGTCTTCTATCCCAAATGACAGGCTGCTATAAACAAAACCATGAAAAAAAAAAAAAAAAAAAGAAAGGTAACGGCCGGGCGCAGAGGCTCACGCCTGTAAGCCCTTTGGGAGGCTGAGGTGGTTGGATAACGAGGTCATGAGATCTAGACCATCCCGGCTAACACGGTGAAACCCCGTCTCTACTAAAAATACAAAAAATTACCCCGGCGTGGTTGGGGGTGCCTGTAGTCCCAGCTACTCCGGAGGCTGAGGAAGGAGAATGACGGGAACCAGGCAGGCGGAGCTTGCAGTGAGCAGAGATCACACTGCTCCTCTACAGCCCAGGCGACAGAGCAAGACTCCGTCTCAAAAAAAAAAAAAAAAAAAAAAGAAAAAAGAAAAAAGGGTAACAGTAAGACAAATACTTCACTAAACAATAACAAATAAAATAAAAAAAGGAAGCAGCTTTAATTAAAAACTATGAAACAAAATCTAAGATCATAAATCAATGAAATATAAAACAAACCACAGTTGGGAGGGTTAGTAAGTGAAAAATGACGTTTGGAAGAATGAATAAAACATACTTCCTGGCAAGACTGAAAAAATAAAAAGGGGATTGTGAGAAAACAAAATATGAAGCGACTAAGAAAAAACACCAAAACAAATATGCCTTTCAAATATAATATTTTATAAATCACTACATACCAATAAATTAGAAAACCTAGCTAAAATGTATATTCTGGGAAAATATTAACTTTCAAAATAGTGTAAGAAAAAATTGATTAACCATAATTAGTAAAATTTATATATAAATTAAGTTTTCTTAAATATCCCCACACTAGGCAGAGTTAGTAATCAACTTATGCACAATTTCGAGAAACATTAAAATTTTCATTATATATTTTATAATAAAAATGAAAAAGAAAATTCTCCATTTCGTTTTTAGTGTCTATTAAAATATTGACTTCAAATCCACACATTGAGAGTGTACAAAATAAAATAAATTAAAAGTCCTATTCACACATGAAAGTAAAGTGATACAGTGATACAGTTTAGACAGATATACTTGTCTAAAATATAAGTGAACAACAACTAGCAGTCTATTATATAATTATAATCCATTTACATAATTATAAGTTAGATAAAGGTAAAGAAAAAAGTATCACAGAAATGCAAGGACACAAGACATACAAAAAAAAAAAAAAAA
>NW_016811385.1:1357010-1360126 GCF_001698545.2 Rhinopithecus bieti
TTTCTTCTCTCTCTCTCTCTCTCTGTCCTGCACATAACAAGGAAAGACCATTTGAGGACAAATGAGGAAGAGTGCCCTCAGCAAAAACCAGCCATGCTATCACCCTAATCTCACACTTCCAGCTTACATAACCATGAGAACTAAATTTGTTTTTAGGCCGTCCAGTTTATGGTCATTTGTTGTAGCACCTGAAAAATACTAAAACACAGAAAATCAAAGCAAAATTACCAAAAAAAAAAAAAAAAGAAAGAAAAGAAAAGAAAAAAGGGCCAGGCACAGTGGCTCACGCCTCTAATCTGAGCACTTTGGGAGGTCGAGGTGGACAGATCACAAGGTTAGGAGTTCGAGACCAGCCTGGCCAATATGGTGAAACACTGTCTCTACTAAAAATACAAAAATTAGCGGGGCGTGGTGGCACACACCTGTAGTAATCCCAAATGCTTGGGAGGCCGAGGCAGGAGAATTGCTTGAACCCAGGAGGTGGAGGTTGCAGTGAGCCAAAATCGTGCCATTGCACTCCAGACTGGGCAACAGAGCAAGACTTCATCTCAGGGAAGCGGGTGAGGGGAAGAAAGAATAAAAATAAAAATAAAGTGAAGAGATACTTGGTCACTCCAGAAATTAGTGAAATACAAGCCAGCATAGCATTGAGATGCACCACACAAGTATCGAATTGACAAAATTAAAAGGTTGTCTCTAAACATATCAAATAAAGAACATGCCTTCTTTTTCCAAAATTAAGGGGGAAAAGGTAGGAATGGCAAATGGAAATCATTTTCATTTGTAAAAAAGTAAAAGTTGGAGGGAATTTGGTTTGAGAGTTAAATGAGCTGTCTCATCTAAATTCAACCAAATAGCACAGTTCCAAAATGGGGTGGGCCTTTATCACATGGAGGGATTGCCCAGGTAAGTTGTATGGCATGGAGAATCAGAGGAGAATCCCTGCTCCTTATGGGATCACCTGTACCAAAGAGGAAAATGAGAGTAGCAGAATCAAGTAAATAATATCAGAACATAAATGAGTCCTTTATGCTTATGCCATACAATACAAATTAATACTGAAGGAATGATAAGATGACATCTTCTCTTTTGCGTAAAATAAATAGCAGAAAATTGCCCTTATTTTGTCAAACAAATTATATCACACACACACAAAAATCAAAACTGTACATGTGAAATAAATAGGTATTATATGTGGATAATAGTTGTATTAACTTTTATTTGGTACATTACATACATTCACACTCTGAAACGAATATATTTGAGCAAAGATCGGTGCAAAGATGCAAAGCAGCTTGGCCACTTTCATTTTAGATTTATAACATTAATTCCAGATTTCTCTTTTCCTGCTTAAAAGTTTTATGTTTTGCATTTCCTGGAAACCTAATCCTTAGATAGCAATAAGTGTGAATTAGAAAACTATTTCTCCAAAACATTGGTCATCTTCATTACTGTATACTACTGCCCTGTCCTTCTCTGTTCAATTCCCACTGTCAGAATTAAAATACAATTTATATAATATATACTGTATATACAATATATAGAAATACAAATATTTATAATTATATTNTTATAATAAAAATGAAAAAGAAAATTCTCCATTTCGTTTTAGTGTCTATTAAAATATTGACTTCAAATCCACACATTGAGAGTGTACAAAATAAAATAAATTAAAAGTCCTATTCACACATGAAAGTAAAGTGATACAGTGATACAGTTTAGACAGATATACTTGTCTAAAATATAAGTGAACAACAACTAGCAGTCTATTATATAATTATAATCCATTTACATAATTATAAGTTAGATAAAGGTAAAGAAAAAAGTATCACAGAAATGCAAGGACACAAGACATACAAAAAAAAAAAAAAAGAAATGCAAGGACGGCTGTGGTATAGAAACTCTCTCAATACAGTTTATATTAATGAACTAAAAGATATTTTTAAAAGTATAATTCATTTTATGGGCTAGAATAACAAGTTGAATTACTAGAAAATTAATTTAAGGAAGTCAAAAATGAAGAAAGAAAATAATAGAAAGGGAACAACAAAGAAACGATAACCTATGGTAGACATTGTATTTAATTACAGATATATTTCCCTACAATCATTTTAAAAAGGGAGGTCACCAATTATCAACAAAACTAAAAATCTGTAGCCAAAGAAAAGAAATAAGAGAAAAAAGGACTGAACGAGAAAATGCCCGAGAAAGAGCTAACACAAAGAATTAAAAAATCTTAGAATAAATAAAATAATCAACAATGCTCTAAAATACAAGATCAACCTTAAAGGATTGTTTCTTTCTAGCATAATAGCACACTAGAACTTATGTTAGAAAATAGTAATGTTTATATTTTCAGAAAATTCTGTGAATTTTCTTGAATTTAACTGTTCAAGATCTTTAGGAAAAAAAGAAATTTATTAACAAAAGTAAATGGCCTGACTAAATGTAAAAAACAAACGTAAAATGTGAAAACAAATGTAAAAAAGAATTCAGCACATATTCAATGTCTACTACATGCCAATTACTCCTTTGCATTTGGGGAAAACACATTTCATAAAACAGATATAAACAACTATGTTCATGTTCAGTTCTCTACGCCTTAACTTACTCATGAAAATAAATCCAAATAAAACGCCTGGATTATGAAAAACATATGTATATATGAAACACATCCTATGATTTATATACAACACTACATTTTCATTAATAGGTAAATAAGTTTGGAGAAAAAAATAGCACAGATGGTAAATTTACATCAGATAAGAATTTTGGTATAAAGACTTAAAAACGAAAACAAAACCAAACAAAATGTGCTTGTGGATAAAAGACAATCAGAATAATAGGATATAAAAGACTAAAATCTGATTTATCTGTATAGGAATACAATTTATGATAAAAGTATCACAAATCAATGGAGAAATGGCATGTTTAAAAAATGGCATTGGAGATAATGACATATATAAAATAATAAAACTGTATCATAACTCTCTTTACAAACATTGTATAGAAAAGTTAACTATATGAATTATATGCCTAAAGGAAAAGCAAACTATAAATTTTAAAAATCTAAGTTTAAATATATGTAAATACATTTAAATTTAGATTTAAAATCT
>NW_016811385.1:1363096-1379270 GCF_001698545.2 Rhinopithecus bieti
GGAGAGAGAGAGAAGAGAGAGAGAGAGAGAAAGAGAGAGAGAGAGAGAGAGAGAGAGAGAGAGAGAGAGAGAGAAATCTTCCCCTTTTTATGAAGACATTAACCCATCACATTATTGTACTACCTTCACGACCTCATCCAATTGTGTCCCAAAGTCCCCATCACCACGTACCATCAAATCAAGGGTTATAAATACAATATAGATTTTTGGTGGACCACAATTCAATCCGTAGCAAGCACCAACCTTAAAAATGGACATTGTAAGAAAGGTGCTCTCTCTCTTCACACTATTTATTCAAAGGATCTCAATTTTTCTTTTTACTCTTATTTCCACAATGAGGGTTGAAGAAGGAGATGTCCTAGTTAAAGAGTTACACTCTAATAATTCTGTAACAGAGTAATTCAAATTGAATCGTATGTGGCAATATTATTCATTAAATAACACTTTGGTCTCCATGTTATAAAAAATATAATCCCCGAGATTAAGAATACATAATTAAGAATAGGTAATTAAGAGATAAACATGCAAATTTACTAATAAAATAAAAGATATGCAGAGCACTATGTAGTAGGTCTAAAAGACCAGGTAGTTCTTGGTCATCTCTTCCTTCATACCAAAACTTGTTTCAGTTAAACTCTTCTAAAAAGACCTCTGTTAACTTACAGCACTATAAAAACATCTTTACAGTTTTTTTAAATCATATCATTGGTCCAGTCTCCTACTTTACTGCTAGGATTTTTATTTTTGCTGGGTTTTGGGCTTTCTTGTTTACATCGATATTAATTCTATAGTAATTGCCTTAAGTGTTCGATTACTGGAAAAACAAGACTCTGGTTATTGTTTGTTTGTTTTGTTTTCCGAAAGAGATTTATTATAGGCAAAGGAAACACAACAGCACCAGCAAGGAAAGGACATACATTGAAAATGGTTTAGAGATAGCAGGTACAGGTTTCCTCACTAAATCACTGGGTCTCACAGGACAAACTTTGTCTCTAGTTCCTGAAGCTCCTCGTGATCAGAAAACCAGAAGTCCTCTCCTGCTGGACTTCTCTTATACTAAGCAGGTCACAGAAATGCCTGACCTGCTTTCACAGTAGAAGAACTCCCAGCTCTACCAAAGTCAATCACAAATCTAGCTGTTATTATCAAAAATTGCTGACATGCTAATGCATCCTGCCTCCAAAAGAGCTAACAGATTCACGATTATAGAACATCACCGGTCTCTAGTTGATATATTCTATATATTCTTAGCCAAAATTCACCATCATGCTTCTTCACACAAATCTGAAGATAAGCATGTGATCAACCCAGCACAGCTGGAATTAGCCCATGCTATTCACCATCTTTTAATAGTTAATATGCCCCGGGGAAAATTCAGCATGTATTGAATTATGTGTCCATGCTGCAAAATTTTATCCAGTAAGTCTATAAAGTTTTACACAGTTTATAATAAAGTAGCAATTTAAAAAAAGAAAAAAGAAAAAAGAAAGAAAGAAAAGTCAAATAACTATCTCTCCCTTTTCTCAGTGTGATACCTTAGAAAATCACACTACTATCAGAAAGCCAGACAAGATTTATTTAACTAAAAGTATAATGTTACAAATGTTTTATGTTTTTTTCTTTCATAAGCCTTATACCACAGATTTCAGCAAATGTTTATAGACTGCTGCAGAGTCTCTATACAAATAAATTTTGAAGAAACTGATGGATTTTAAGATAAAATCGGAAAAAATTAAAAGAAACAAATAAATTGCAATAATGACAAACCCACAGATATGTATAGCTGAATTTGCCAAATAAAAGGCAACATGAAGTTTTCAGAGAAGTCTCAGAAACAGACTGTTAATTTGGTTTTGCTGTTTATTATATGCAATGCTAACACATTAAAAATAATGTTACATTACTATACTTCTCGGTATTATTATGGATTTAAATCTAAGTCGGGAGAAGATAATTTCCAGTTTACAAAACAGCACTGAACTTTGTTTGACCCAGTTCAGTGCACAGTCACCAGAAATTCCTAATCTCATTTATGTCTTTCTGTTGTTGAAATGTATGTGTTCCCCCAAAACCTATATGTTGGAACCATCACCACTGGGAGGGTATTCAGGGCCTTTTGAAGATGGTTAGGACACAACAGTGGATCACTCATGAGTGGCATTAGTGCCCTTATAAAAGAGAATGAGTTGAACTCCCTTGCCCTTTCCACATGTGAGGATATAGATAGAAGGCACCATTCTGAATCAAACACCAAAAATGCTGGTTCCTAGATCTTGGACTTCCGGGTCTTCAGAACTCCAAGAAATAAAGTACCATTGTTTATAAGCTGCCCAGTTTATAATTTTTTATACCAGCCCAAATGGACTGAGACATGTACAAATAAGCATGCCTTATTAATAATCAGAACAAATCCCAGGAATTATTTCACATTAACAGCTCATGTATTTCTCTTCCTTTGACTGGCTGTCTATAGGTTTCTATTTGTCTTGTTGACTATACTTCTCTTATTTCTATTCTTCTATACTTTTTTTTTTTTTTTTTTTTGAGACACAGTCTTTCTCTGTTGCAAGGCTGCAGTGCAGTAGTACGATCTCAGTTCACTGCAACCTCCCTCTCTCAGGTTCAAGTGATTCTTATGCTTCAGCCTCCCAAGTAGCTGGGACTACAGGAAAGTGCCACTATGCCTGGCTAATTTTTGTATTTTTAATACAGATAGGGTTTCGCCATGTTGTCCAGGCTTGTCTTGAACTCTCGGCCTCAAGTGATCTGCCTGCCTCAGCCTCCCAAAGTGTTGGGATTACAGGTGTGAGACACCATGCTGGGCCTTGTTTTTATTTTTTAATACAAGAAAAATATATGTGAACTACTGGAAAATATAGTAAGTTCTCTATTCCAAAAGCTCAAAATATAGAAATGTGAATACTTAATACTTCTCCTTAAAATGGCAAAACAAGTTTTCTTTTCCTGAAATTGAGAGATTTATTTTCCCCCCAAGGCTAAAATCACTCTTGGTAGGAAATAAAGCTTCCTTATCACTCATTGTTCAAAGTGCTTTAAATAAAATAATATAAAAATCATTCAGCCATGTACTGACAGCATGATTTTTAAGATGGTCTTGTTTGGAGACAATAGGAAAAGGTAGGATAAAACATTTATTTTAGATGGATGCAGAAGAGTAACTGTGAATCACGTTTTATGAAACAAAAGTTCTCATTCTTCAAATGATCTTTCATATAAGATGGAATTTAAACATAGTGGTCAAAACCCACTTTCAAAACTGTAAGATATACAAATGAGAATGGGAGCTGCAAAGGTCACCAGCCTCTTTTATAAGAAAAGCTAAACCTCTAAGGATTCATGATTCACTTTGCTTGTTTTCTATGTCTTGATTTAAGAATCCAATCAATGACTCAATCAACAATATTAAAGATCTACTATGTGTCTAGCATTATTTTTAGCAACTATAGGCACATCCCTCTTAAAGCATGTCTACATCAGTAGCCAAAGCATTTTCAGTTGCACAGCAATAAAATATTTGTCAATAATAACTAAACAAATAGTAGTACTGAGTGAAACTCCAATTAAACCTTTCTATATAAAGTAGAATGTCAGATTACAGTAAATATAAAGTTAGCTGAAGTGCAAAATAATTTATATATGATGTGTCATCTCATGAGAACCTTTATTTTCCCCAAATTTTCCAAAATGCAATCACTGTCCAATCACAGGTTTGAAAAAAATTCCAGTGTCTTTTAAAATACTCTGTGATATTTTAACACCTTATGTATGAGCATAATTACCTATGGAAAAAAATGGTATTTACCCAAGGAAGTATGAGATTTTTAAATCTCATTATAAATTATCTGTAGGCTTCAACTAACGGGAAACATAACATCTAGACATTCACATCCCAAAATCATTTTCTCTTTAATCTTAAAATAACATCATATAACATACTAAACAAATGACCAAGAGTTTAAATAGTACTTACAATGTTTCAACTGGTAACATATACATTTTCTTCAATATTCTATGTCACCTTGGTAATTTAAAGAATGACATTGTATATATAACCAAGTTGGAAAATACTACTTATTTATCCGCATATTCATTTGTATTTTTTCCCCCATAGAGTTGGAACTTTTCTCTTACTGTTGCTACAGTTCTGTGATTTCTCTATTGGGCATTGACTTAGCAATTTTTGGTGCAGCATGCAATCTATCAGCTGCTTTACTATATCACATTACAATTTAGGTTCCATTTTGTCAGTTTTGCAACTATTCTGCTGTGGAATGTGATATCTCAAGACAATTCTGTACTTTTCCAAGCTATCTTACCACTTTGAAAGTGTTGTCAGAGGAAGTATTATTTGGAAAAGTCAGTCTGAATTATGCTGCTGCAAATCTGTGCTGCACAGCTAACACAAATTGATTTACCAGAAAGCTTGCTGCATTCCTAAGACATACAGCCACTAGAGCAGCTTAGAGAAATTATCGTTCACAAATAATATATTCAGATACAGCATGAGAAACTCACAGAAGAAAGCTCTAATAACACTTCAGTACATTTAAGATATATTTTTATTACTAATTTGGAAGGAAAAGAAATGTTCCCTGTTTAAATAATGAGGCATTATTAAAATTCATAAATTATTTACAACAATTGCTCTGGGAGTGAGAGAGAACTAGTATTCTAGGAGATATACGATTCTTTTGGAAAAAGTAAGGATTGAACCAAGGGCATTACCAGTCAAAAAAAAAAAAAAATGGTAGGTTTGACAAGGAGAGAAATTTCTGTACATACATTGTTATATTTTGTATATTCTGTAGTTTGCCTTTATGTTCTTAACTTTGGGGATACCTGCACAAAACACACATGAAATCTCTTCAAAATGCAGGAACATTGTGTTGATGAGTCATTGGAGGGGAACCTCGGGTATCAAACGCAGATGATTTGGCCTCTAACTAGGAGTCACCATTCTTCTACGTGTGCCAGCTCCCTTCACCCACTCGAAGGAGCTGGATATAAATTCAGTAAATCCAAGGAGTTAAGGCTGTCATGCTATTAGAAGATGATAATTTATTAGAAGAGTGTTTAATAATCTGCAGTTTTCCTTTTATTGTCACTTATTTGTTTGGGGCTCCATTTTCCTTGATAAATAATTTTCAATGTTAAACAGAAATTTAAAAAATATACAAGAGTTATTAGGTTGGATTTTGGTGGTAGCCTTAAGCACTGTTATTCTAGTACATGCTTGAAAATAAGTATTCCAAAATAAATAAATAAACAAATAAATAAATACATAATTATAATAGTGCTCTAATTTATAAAATTTGCCAGTTTCCATAGTGTAAATACTCTGCCATGACAGTTTCAAGCTACCAACCCAATATCATTGAACATGTTTCTGGTGGAAACGGAATAGAGCATAAAATGGGCCTTGGGTATCCCCTTAGGTGAGGAAAAATAGGTTTGTGTAAATCTAGGTGGCCTCAATTGGGTGAGTAGGAAGATACTTTTTGTAGAGAACAAAAGCTTTACCATTGGGTTAAATGGTAAACTGAGTTAAAATTGGATGATGAAGTAGATTCCTGGGTAAGACCCATATAAAGTGATACTTTTCAATCTCATGAATGTCTAAGAAAATATCAATAGTCTGTGTGATGAAACATAATTTTTGTATTATGTAGGACCACTCCACTCTTTAATCCTCACTGAATTTTCTAAAAAAAAGTAAATCAAGGGAAGGTTATACTTGGTATTGTTTAGAACTTTAAAAGGGGTCGTTCAATACATACAAAATTACATTAACAAAATAACATTATTCATGGTATTTTAGTTTCCAATAAAATCACATCTCTATGAGCCACTTGTCCTCTCCCATAAATGCCTCTCCACAATATATAATACTATACCTGCATTTCATTCCCATTTGTTGTGTACCAACAAATGTATTATCTTCCTTATTTAAGTTTCCATTCTCCATGTTCCATGAAAAAGCAAAGGGAAATAATCACCATTTTCCTACTCAACTTCCTGTTGGAAGAGTACTGATTTTTAAAAAAATAGGCTCTATTTTTCAGGGAGTTTTAAAGTTAACAGAAAAAAAGACCAGAAAGTATACAGAATTCCATATACCACCTCTCTCCTCATCACCCTTGGTTTCCTCAATTATTAACATGTTGCATTAATGTGATGTGTTGTTAAAACTGATGAATTAATATCAATACATTATTATTACACAAAGTCCATACTTTATATTAGAGTTCACTGTTTATGTTCACCGTTCATTGAACTGTCAAAATCAATGGATTGTGATAAATGCATGTCAGATAGTAAGTGATATATTATGATATGGAATAGTTTCACTGCCCTAAAAATCATCTATGATCCACCGATTTATCTCTCCTTTCTTCCCCTTTCAGGTTGCTTCCCTAGCAACTGCTCATATTTTTACTGTCTCCACAGTTTTTCCTTTTCCAGAATACAGCTGGACTCATGCTCTGTTGTCTTTAGAGACTGACATTTCATTTAGTAATATGCATTTAAGTTTTCTTCCTGTCTTTTCCATGCTCAATAACTCATTTCTATTTATTATTGAATAATATTTCTTTTTTTGGATGTACCACAATTGTTTACCCATTTGCTTATAGAAGTACACGTTGGTTGTTTCCAATTTGGGGCAAATATGAACAAGGCTACTGTAAATGTTCATGTGAATGTTTTTGTGGACATCAGTTTTCAACTCATTTGAAAAAGTCCCAAAGATCATGATTGCTGGATCTTTTGATAAACCAATCTTTACTCTTGTAAGAAAATGTCAAACTTTCTTCTAAAGCAGCTGTATCATTTTGTTTTCCTACCATCAGTGAATGAGAGTTCCTGTTTCTCCAAATTCTCAGGAACATATGGTGTCATCAGTGTTTTAGGTTTAGGCCATTCTAATAGGTATGTTTTAATTTGCAATTTCCAACTACATATAATTGTGAGCATCTTTCCAAATGATTATTTGCCTTCTGTATATCTTATTGGGTTAACTATCTCTTTGCATCTTGCCCATTTGTTAACTGGGCTGTTCATTTTATAATGGTGGAGTCACAGTAGATTTTGTATAGTTTGGATATGAGTTCATCATCAGGTTTGTGTTTTGCAACATTTTTTCCCATTCTGTAGCTTGTCTTTTCATTCTTTTAACACTGTTTATTTTTTTTTCAGAGTAGAATTATTTACTTTTAAATTTCTAATAAAGTCTACATTACTTTTTTCTCTCATGGGTCATGTTTTTTTATTTATTTTAATTTTATTGATATATAACATTTACATATTTGTGGTCTATATGTGATATTTTGTTACATACATAGAATGTTTTATGATACAGCCAGGGTATTTGGAGTATCCAAATATATGTAAGTATTTATCATTTTTATGTTTTGGGAACAATTTAAGTTCTCCTTTGTAGTGACTTTGAAATATATAATATAGTGTTATTAACTATAGTCATTTTATTCTGCTATTAAATATTAGACCTAATAACTTCTGTCAAACTATGTTTGTTCCCATTGATCAACCTCTCTTCATTCCTCTCTCCCACTCACATGCTTTTTGCAGCCTCTATTATCTTTCATTCTACTCCTATCTCCATGTAATCAAGTATTTTAGCTCCCACATATGAGTGAGAATATGTGACATTAGTCTTTCTGTGCTTGGCTTATTTCACTTAATAAAATGACCTCCAGTTCCACCCATATTCCTGTAAATGATATAATTTTATTCTTTTCATAGCTGAATAGTATTCTATTGCATATAGTTATTACATTTTATTTATCCACTCATCTGTTGATAGACACTTAGGTGAATTGCTTGTATTTGACACTGTGAGTACTGCTGCAATAAACATGTAAGCGCAGGTAGCCCTTTGATATACTGATTTTTTTTCCTTTGGATAGATACCCAATAGTGGGATTTCTGGATTGTATGGTAGTTGTAGTTTTAGATTTTTGAGAAATCTCCATACTACTTTGATAGTGGCTGTACTAATTTTCATTCCAACTAAATATGTGTAAGAAAAGTTCCCTTTTCTCTGTTTGGATGCCAGGATCTGTTATTTTTTGGTTTTTGATAAATGACACTCTAACTGGGGTATGGTAAGATGATATCTATTGTAATTTTTTTTTTTTTGAGACAGAGTCTCACTCTGTCACCCAGGCTGGAGTGCAATGGCTTGATCTCAGCTCACTGCAACCTCCGCCTCCCAGGTTCAAGCAGTTCTCCTGCCTCAGCCTCCTGAGTAGCTAGGATTACAGGCACACACCATCATGCCCAGTTAATTTTTGTACTTTTAGTAGAGATGGGGTTTCACCAAGTTAGTCAGGCTAGTCTTGAACTCTCCCTGCCTCAGCCTCCCAAAGTGCTGGGATTAGAGGCATGAGCCACCACGCCCAGCCTATTGTAATTTAAATTCGCATTTTCCTGATCATTAGTGATGTTGAGCATTTTTTTTTCATATAACTGATGGCCATTTATTTTTCTTCTTTCGAGAAATGCCTGTTCATTCCATTTGCCCATTTGCCCACTTTTCCATGGGAATATTTGTAGTTTTTCTGAGCCATTTGAATTTCTTTTATATTCTGGATATTAGTCCCTTGTCAGATGAATCATATGCAAATATTATCTCCCATTAAAACAGTTGTCTTTTCATTCTGTTAAATTTTTATTTTGGTTTGTAGAGGCTTTTTAGTTTAATATAGTCTATATGTCTATTTTGGTTTTGTTACCTGCACTTTTGAGGTCTTAGTCATAAAATCTTTGCCAATATCAGTAAAGTTTTTGCTCTATGTTTCCCACTAGCAGTTTTGTAGTTTAAGGTCTTCTATTTAAGTCTTAAATTCATCTTGGTTAATTTTTGTATATGGTGAGAGATAGAGATCCAGTTTTATTCTTCTACGTAGATATCCAATTTTCACTGCCACATTTATTGAGGAGGGCATTCTTTCCCCAGTGTATGTTCTTGGTGCCTTTGTCCACAATCCTTTGGTTATAAATGTATGGCTTTATTACTGGGTCCCCTCTTCTGTTCCATTGGTTTATGTATCTGTTTTTACACCAACACTATGTTGTTTTGGTCACTATAGCCTTGTAATATATTTTGAAGTCAGGTTGTGTGATGCTTTCTTCATTTGTTCAGGATTGTTTTGGTTATTCAGGCTTTTATTTTATTTTATACAAAATGTTAGGTTTTTTTTTTTCTACTTCTATGAAAAATAACACTGATACTATGATAGAGATTGCATTTAAACTATGGATTAGTTTGGGCAGTATGGCCATTTAAACAATATGAATTTGTCTAATCCATGAGCATAGTATGTCTTTCCATATATTTGTGTCTTTACTTTCTTTCATCTGTGCTTTTGGTTAAAGGAGACTTTCTCTCCCTTTAAATCTAACATTTTTTTTTTTTTAATCTGGGTCCTCCAGAGTTGGATGCAGGTATGTTTAGAATTGTTACATTCTCTTGCTGAATTGATCCCTATATTATCATATAATGACCTTCTCTTTTTTTTTACTATTTCTATTGCACATGTGGAGAAGACTTTGTTGAATTGTATCTGTGAGATTCTCTGGGCTTTCTGTATCTACATGTATAAAGGTCTTGCTAGACCTTGCAAGTTTTCATCTATTATTTGGTTAAATAGCTTTCCCAGTCTTTTAAATTTTTACCTTCTGGAACAGCTAAGATTTGAATATTTGGTGGTTTATAGTGTCTTATATGTCATATAGGTTTTCTCATTCTTTCTTATTTTATCTGAATTATTTCAAAAGACCTGTTTTCAAGTTCTGAGATTTTTTTCTTCTGCTTGATAGATTTTAAATCATTGAAGCTTTCAAATATATTTTATATTTTATTCAATTAATTATTCAGTTCCAGAATTTCTATTTGGTGCTTTTTTATGGTGTCCATTTTTTTGGTGAATTTTCATTTATGTCCTGAGCTGCTTTTCTGAATTACTTATACTGTTTTTCAGTATTCATTTTGTAGATCACAGAGCTACTTTAATATCATTATTTTGAATTCTTTTTTTGGGAATTCATGATTTCCTTTTGACTAGAATGTTGCTAGAAAAGTATTGTGTTCTTTTGAAGGTGTCATATTCCCTTGCTTTTCAATTTTTCTTGTGCTCTTATGTTAATACTTGCACATCTACTGTAACAGTTGCTTCACCCAGTTTTTAAAATTTGCTTTCATACGGGAACTCTCTTTTCTGAACAAGTATCTATGGTGTTGGATGGGTAGGGAATGTTGACTTTGATTCTGGGTGCATGCAGTGGTGTATTCTTTGTATGATTTCTTCAGATGTAAACAGGGTTAATCATTTCTGTGATTTCCTCAGTGTCTTAAAATGTAGTTGTTGGTAGAGGCTGTGGTGAAGTTTTACTGGGGACTAGGATGCCAAGTAGGTCAGTCTTCAAGCCTCTGTGGTGACAGTGTTAGGCAAAGAATGCCTCTTTTTGAGTCCCAAGGTAGCACACTCTGGCACCAGTGTTAGCAGATCTAGTTAGCAAAGTCTTGGGCTCCTAGCTGAGTTGCTTGTGTGCCAGTAATGATAACAGTTGGCTGGGAGACTGGGCAGGTTCTTGGGACCCTGAGCAGTGGATGTGGCAATTGGTCTTCACTGATGTTGGCAATGGTTGCAATGAACTTGATAGACCAGTTCCCAGGCTCAGAGGTGGTGCATATGGATGGGTGTCAGCTATGGTAGTAGTGACAGGTTGTATGTGCCTGAACTCAGGCCCCTGGGCAGAGTGTTCAGATATCAATGCTGATGGGCTGAACTGAGTAATCTTCAGGCTGTGGGTGTGTTTGGATACTGTGGGGGCAGAGCTGGGTTGAGTGGACCCATTCTGAGGCCCCATGGAGACATGTGCATAGATTGCCTGTGGTAGGAAGGGGCAAGTGATTCTAGGCTACCAGTGTAAAGCTCAGGTGAAGGTAGCAGTGGTTTCACTGTGGTCCTGCTATTGGGATGAAAGTGGAGGCTTTCAGTGGCTGCAACTATAGGTAGGCAACTGGAAATGGCACATTTTGCTTGTGCTTTGCCCCTGGCTGCAGCAGCCTATAGCAGCAGTGACTACAGGCAGTGGCGTTTTTCCTTGAGTTGTGTAAAAATGCAGTCGCTTGTCTTCTTGGGTGCTTGGATCAGGGTTGTTTCAAGTGATTCCTTCCTGGACCCTAGTGCTGGGAGAACTGGCAGTTCTGTCCATTATAAATGGGGTAGCCTTCACAGCTGGCTCACTCTTTGGCCCTGGGGTGGCATCTGCTGGCAGCAGTATCAGTTGCTGCAGGCAAGATAGCCTTTAGTCACATCTGCCACTCTATTGGAGAGGCAATGTTGCTGTTGGCAATTCCTGTTTTGGCCCGGGTGGCACTGCAGTAGTCAGGGAATGTCAGTGGAGCTACAGGGATGTGGAGCTACAAGGGCTCTTCAGCTCTGGAGCAGGATGCAATCTGGCGGGGTGCTGAGCTCTCAAAATGATGCCATGCTGTAGCTGTTTAGTACTTGGAGGTTTGTGGAACTCTGCATGGGCTCTCTCTGGAGTAATGCAGTTGTGCCGTCTTCAGGCATCTCCCTGTGTTGGTTTCAGGGCATGTAAGAGTCAAGGGGCTCTCCCATGTCTAGGGTTTCAGGAGTCCACAATGAGAATATGGAATACTGGGGATATCTCACTTATTCTTTCTCCACGTTAAAGCGTTTCCTCATGTCTCCAGCTGATCCTGGCCAACCAGGCTGCCTCACTTTCCTCTTTTTATTCTCCTGTAGGTGTTTTCTGTCACTTCTCTGTTGAATTTCAGTGTTCTCCTTTATATGATCTATTTGAGGTGTGATTAGCTACTTGATGTTCTGGTTTTTGTTTGTGGAATGTGTGAGTACTAAATGTATCTAGTCAGTCATCTTGAAGCCCCTTAATTGGGTCATGTTTTTTGTTTGTTGTTACTATTTTTGCTGAGATTACTGATTTTCTGTTCCCATTTAAAATATTCTTTGTTGTACACATACTTTCTTTTGATGCCTGTTTTTATGTTGAAATAATTTTATATTTTTAGAAGATTTGCAAGCAGAATACAGTTTCCATATATTATTCACTGAGCTTCATTTAATATTAATATATTGAGTAACCACAATACATTTATCAAAACCAAGAAACAGACATATGTACCATACTGTTAACTAACCCACAGACTTGTTTCTGGTTTCAGCAGTTTTCCACTAAGGTCCTCTTATGTTCCAGCATCTAATCCTAGATGCCAGGTTGTATTTAGTTATCATGGCTCCTTAGATTCCTCAGATCTGTGACTGCTTCTCAGTCTTTCTTTCTTCTATTACATATGTGATACTTTTGAAGAATACTGGTCAAGCACTTTGTAAAATGTCTCTCAAGTTTATCTCTCTTCTTATGATTACACAGAGAGTATAATTTTAGGGAACAATATCAGAGATGTCAAATGCCCTTCTTATCACATCATATTAAATAATATCAAAAACATTATTACTGGTAATTTTAAGCAGTAGTGGTGTCTGAAACAGTTCTCTGTTGTAAAATTGCAATTTGTCTTTGTTATGAACTGAGAGTTAGCTCTTCAAACTCCATCTGTTAAAGCTCTAACCTCCAACATGATGGTATCAGGAGGTGGGGCTTTTTGGAATTAGTTAAGTTTAAATGAAGTCAGGAGAGTGGAGCATCCATGATGTGATTAGCCCCCTAATAGCAAAAGGAAGAACAAATTTTAAAAAGGAAGAAAAATCAGAGCTTCCTCTCTCTACCACTTGAGTATACACAAGAAGGAGGCATCTGCAAATCAGGAAGAGAGCCCTCCCTAGAAGTCCAACATGCCAACACATTGATCTCAGACTCCTAGCCTACAGAAATGCACAAAAGTTTTTTTCTTATTTAAGCTGCCCATTCTATGGTATTGTGTTATGGCAGCTTGAGCAGACTAAGTAATCTGTAATGAGAAGCAGGGTGCTGCTGTAATACATATGTAAAATTAGAGAAATGGCTTTGGAACAGGGTAATTGGTAGAAGCTAGAAGAGTCTTTAGGTGCATGCAAAAAAAGCTTACATACTTGGTGATTCTGGTGAAGACTCAGAAAAAAAAGAGAGGAGAGCTAGACAGGAAGCCTCCAACTTCTTAAATGATAAATAATCATAAACAGAATATTGATATAAATATAGATGGTAAAGGTCATTCTGATGTAGAGGTCTCTGATGGAAATAAGGAATATGTTATTGGACAACAGAGAAAAGGAGATTGCTTATGGTGTGAATATGCCTCAAAATTCATATGTTGAGATTTAATCTCCAATGTGATAATATTAAGAGCTAAGTCCTTACATAATTGATTAATTCATGAGGGTGAATTCCTGAGATTAGCATCCTCATAAAACCGCTTGAGGAAAAGGATTGATTCTCTTCAGTCCCTTGTACCATGTGAGGAGGCAGCAAGAGGTACCATCTTGAAAGCAAAGAGTAGACCCTTGCCAGACACCAAATCTGACAGCTTCTTGGTCTTAGATTTTCCAACCCCCAGAACTGTGAACAAATAAATTCCTCTTTTAAAATAAAGTACTCAGACTTAGATATTTAGTGATAGTATCAGAAACAGATGAAGACAGTGATCTTTGTTATAAAATGATATATAACTTGTCTGAATTGTGTTTATATTGTAGTGTTTCAGGGAAGGTACAGCTTGCAGGTGATGAAATTGAATATTCAGTTGAGGAGATTTCTAAGATTTCTAATTTTTCAAGGAATGGCTTAGTTTCTCCTGTAGGCTTATAGTAAAATGCAAGAAGAAATAAATTAATTGAAAATGAAATTGTTAAGCAAAGAGGAACCACAAATTAAAATTTGGAAAATTCTCAGCCTGTCTTTGTTGCAAAAATTATCAAGGGTGTGAATAAAGACCCTTTTTGATGAAATTAATAGGAATATGAACCACAGACCTAACGGCCAGCACTTCACAAACACTGCCAGTTTGAGTTGAAGGGAACAAAATTAAGGAAGACTGTCGGACTTCTTAGAGCCTATAGGAGTGCTATTTGGCTTCGAACAGTGTTACTCTTCAAGGCAAGGGAAGAATGCCCCCTAAGGCAACTCAGAGACCATATGGTTCCCAGAACAGCTTCAGAGATGAAGTGGTTAGTGGAGCTATGGGGTAATCAACCCTCACCCGAGTGAGTTCTGAAGGCAGAGCATCAGACCAAAGAGAATTATTCTGAGCCTTAAGTATTCGCCTTGCTAGGTGGTGGACTTCCTTGAGACCTCTTACTATTACTATTCTCTTCTTTTTGATTTCTGTCCTTTGGAATAAGAATGTTTATCCGTTGGCTGTCCTTTGCCTGTTCACCATTGTAGTTTGGAAATGTGTAGCTTACCTGTTTTCACAGGTTCACAGCTGGAGAGAAAGTCCTAGGATGAACCATACCTGTACTCTCATTTGTATCTGATAATGTAGATGATATTTAGATGAGACTTTTGACTTCAGACCTTACAGTTCATTCTGGGACAAGTTAAGACTGGGAGCTTTTGGAGCAAAATAAATTCACTTTGCATGTGAGAATGATACGAATTTTGGGAGGTCAGGGGCACAATGTGAAACATTGAATATTTGTGTCCCCTCAAAATACATATGTTGAACACCTAACACCCAATAAGATAATATTAAGGGATGATGTTTGTAGAAGGTAATTAGTTTAGATGAGGTCATGAAGGTAGAGACCCTGTGATGGTATGAGTGCACTCATAAGCAGAAGAGACACCCAAACTTCCTTTCTTCACCACATACATAATCATTAAGAGGGTGGTCATCTACAAGCCAGGAAGAGGTCCTGCTCAGAGTCAGACATGCTGGCCCTATGTTCTCAAAATTACAGTCTCTAGAAATGTGAGAAAAAAATTCTGTCATTTGTGTCATTCAGTCTATGGCATTTTGTTATGCATTTAGAGCAAAATAAGACAATTTCTTTCCATACTTTATTCATGGAAATAACTAAGTTCAGACAGTACCTGAGGGGAGAAAATTAAGCTTTGCCTTCTAAAAAAAGAGATTATCAAAAAGTGTGTGTACATGTGTTACACCACCACAATAAGTTATAAGTATTTCAGAGGAGTGGCCTTGAGTATCTCATTTCTCTTTAAAAGTTCCATATCTAATTTTAGCATTCATCAGTCGACTTTGCCTAAGGCGATTGTCTCTATGGTGTTCTAATGGTGATTTTCTGTGTCCTTGATTCCACATATTTATCATTTAAAATTCTTTTGTAAGGAAGTATGATCTCATTTATTTATTCATTCATTTATTTATATCAGGATGAATCAATGGATATTTACTTTATTATTATGTAATAATTCAATACTATGGTTATTCATTATATTCGGCAAACACCCTTGTTTACTATCCACTTATCATCTTTCTAAACTCAATTCAAATGTTACCTTCACTGACTATTCAATTTAAATCCTGTATTCTGGTTTAAATGTCTCTTCTCTAAACCCTTGTAACATAAACAGACCTTTTTAAAGCTATCCATCTACTTTCTCTCTCTCTCTAGGGGAATCTGACTGTGCCTTGTGTCTGTGTCTTTGGCATCGTACCGTGACTAGAGTAGCATATGCACTCAATATGTCTTTTTAAAATGAACGTAATTGTTAATGAGAGATAATGAAATGGAAGTAGTGCATTTGGACTATTCTTTCAGGAAACTTAGCTGTGCAAGTAATAAAGAGTACACTCATCAGAGAGGGATTTATGTTAGGAGTATAATTCACTTTTGTAGATAGAAATACATTTGATATATAAAAGGTATAGGAAATAAGACAGGGTGAAAAGAGGTTGGCATACTGAAAAGATTTGTTGCCACTATGAAGGCAAGGCCCCAGAGGAGGTAAAGAGAGTAAGATCACAAGGAATCTAGAGAAGAGTGGGAATGCTATCCTTGGTCTGAGAAACAGGGAAATGTGAAAACAGATTTGTTTGGAGATAAAAGATGACAGAGAACTGAGAAAACTGAAGCAGATATATTGCTGTAAAAGAGAAGATAATATAACATTCTGGAAGGAAAGTGAGTTTTTTTTTTTTTTTTTTTTTTTTTTTTTTTTTTTTTTTTTTTTTTTTTTT
>NW_016811385.1:1379572-1381677 GCF_001698545.2 Rhinopithecus bieti
TTTGCTACTTCAATACTTCTAAGTTGCCAAAAAGGGAGCAGTAGAGAAAGAAGTGTGGGTGTGGATACTCACCTCTGCGAAACACACCAATTCTTCTAGGTGTTGCAACTCATGCCTGTAACTCAGCCTAGGATTATTGCTGGAAGAAATTTTGCTAATAGCCAACTTCTTTGACTCAAGCTTCCTTTACCAAACCCACCCCGCCCCCCACACACAGACACACATAGACACACACACACATTGCTACTCTCTAAGTGCTGATATCACATTTTTGAACTACTTCATTGTAACACATATACTGTACCATAATATCATTGTACTCATATTACATCTACCTTACTAAGTAGATCTCTTAACATTTTTCCCCATCTAGATATGAGCCATATCTTTTCTTATTTATCAACAGTGCAAGGACAGTACCCTGATTATAGTAGGTTTTAAAAATAATTTGTTGAATAAAAAATAAATTATATACATAATGACAGAGCACAGATATATAACACTTGTTATATTCCTACTTCTTAAAATAGTCTATAAGAAAAATTCAGAACTAAGTATCTATTTGTTAAATGAACTAGAGACTTTTATCAGAATTTTACATAAGTTTTGAATTCACAGCTCAGAGAAATAAAGAGGCATTAGCTCCCTGCCCTCACCAAAATTTAAAGATAAACAATAACATATTTCACTAACAAAGAGAAAACCAATTTTCAATTTAATGGGTAAGATTGAGAGATATGGTAAATTTGAAAAACAGAATTAAATCCATTCCAAAACAATCAAGTAAATTATTCTTAATGATTGAGAAAAGATTTACACAAGAGGAAAACCAGTATTAAGAATTAATCAATAGCAAGTACAAGAACATCCACTGAGCAAGATTAACTACTGAGATTTTAAATGTTGCAAATGCTGTTTTACATTACAGTAAGAAATAATCATCAATACATGTTTTAACAACATGCCTAATTCAAAAGCAGTTTTCTTGACTAGAGAGAGAAAAAGAAACAAACAAAATCTTACTTGAGTGAGGAAGGATTTGATGGAAATTCTGATTAAGAGATAAAAAAGAAGTAAATAACTATTAAATCTCAGAAAAAAATATAGAAGATGTGCAAATTTTTCCTTTGTGTGATCTTACATTTTCAGGGAAGGATCAAAGAATTTGAGAATAGACAGAATACAGATTTTGTGTATGGTCATATGGTAAAATCTTTCTATCACTTAGTCGAGATAACTCTTCTTATGTGCGTGAGATGTCCTAGAGAAAATAATTTTTTTATTATTTTTCAGAAATATCCTATAAACTTTAATACAATTTATTGAGCTCCAAAATAATAAAAAGTAAATCCCCTATTCATTTGATGTTTTCATATATGATAAGTTAATTAATTTTTTTAGCAAGGCTGGAAATCATATTTTCATGGTATTATTTTATGTTGAAATCATACTTGCCATTTGGTGGTGTCTCTGAGTCTCTATTTTAAATCTAAAATTGAAGAAGTCTTTTTTAAGAGTTTATGAAAGAATTAAAATAATTATGTAGCTTAGAGAAGTAATTTTTTTCTGACTTGGCCATCAATAAATATTAATTACTTTTCTTTCCCCTCTTCCCTATTTGAGCAGATTATAAAAATATCAATAAAGAATAGTCAATTTCTAAACCAATGATGCAGTATATTTATTTTAGACAGCAGCACAAAAATGTCTGGAAGTACAGATCACATGATCTCATTACTGTGAAATAACTCATGTGTTAAAACATTTATTATGGAAAATTTCAACCATCTAATAAAAGTATATAAAGTCAAGTAAAGAGATCTGTGTTACAATCTGTCAGCTTTAACTGTGATCGAAGCAGGGCAATACATTTTTCGTCCATGTGTTTACTCATCCCCTCATTTTTAAATTACATAAAGAGAAATTCCAAATATTATAAAATTATATCCATAAATATGTGAGCAACTCAACATAAATGTTAAAAAGTATATGTTAAAAACACAAACACAGTTTCATTAGCTTATCAAAAGTAAAGTTTATTCCTTATTTTTTACTTTGAAATTCATTTATATAAATTATATTCAGGTATATTTCATGTATTTCAA
>NW_016811385.1:1383329-1399307 GCF_001698545.2 Rhinopithecus bieti
TATATATTTTTGAATATATAAATTTTATATATTCAACAGTTGTTGAACTTTGACAGATATAGTCACCCAGGAAATCTTCACCTAAACAATACAGATATATCCATCTCCCCCCAAAACACCTTAGCAAACTTTTCCAGTCATTACATTTATTTCTGAGCTCACATAGCCACTGACCAGTTTCAGTCAATATAAATTATTTTTGCCTATTTTATACTTTCATATAAATAAAATTATACAGTTGGGTACAATTGTATCTAGCTTATTATTTCAAAATATTTTTGAGATTCATTTTATTGATACATTTATAAGCAGTTTTATATAATTTTTATTTGTGTTCCTACTCAAATCTCATCTCAAATTGTAATCCCCATGTTTTGAGGGTAAAACCTTGTGGGTGGTGATTAGATCATGAGAGCAGTTTCCCCTATGCTGTTCTCCTGATAACGAGTGAGTTCTCATGAGATCTGATAGTTTAAAAATGGCACCTCCCCCTCTTCTCTCCCACTTTTCTGCCACCAGGTGAGACGTGCATTGCTTTCCCTTCACCATCTGCAACGATCGTAAGTTTCCTGAGGTCTCCCCAGCCATGTGGAACTATGAGTTAATTAAATCTCTTTTCTTTATGAATTACCCAGTCTTGGGTAGTTCTTTATAGCAGTGTGAAAATGGGCTAATACAGAAAATTGGTACCAGGAAAGTAGGGTAGTGCTTTAAGATATCCTGAAAATGTGGAAGTGACTTTGGAACTGGGTAATAGGCAAAGGTTGGAACAGTTTGGAGGACTCAGAAGAAGACAGGAAGATGTTGGAAAGTTTGGAATTCCCTAAACTTATTGAATGGGTTTGACCAAAACGCTAGTAGCGATATGGGTAATGAAATCCAGACTGAGGTGGACTCGGAGGTGAGGAACTTGTTTGGAATTTGAGTAAAGGTGACTCTTGCAATGCTTTAGCAAAGAGAATGGTGACATTTTCCCCTGCCCTAGAGATCTGTGGAACTTTGAACTTGAGAGATGATTTAGGGTGTCTGACAGAAGAAATTTCTAAGCATCAAAGCATTCAAGAGCTGACATGGCTTTTTCTAAGAATATACAGTCATATTTGTTCACAAAGAGATGGTTTGAAATTGGAATGTCTGCTTATAATAGAAGCAGAGCATATATCTTCAGAAACTTTGCAGCCTGACCATGTGGTAGAAAGAAAAATTCCATTTTCTTGGGAAGAATCCAAGTCATTGCCAGCTGCAGAAATTTGTATAAGTAGCAAGGAGCTGCATATTAATAGCCAAATCACTGGGGAAAACTTCTCCAGGGCATTTCAGAGATCTTCACAGCAGCCCCTCCATGCATAGGCCTGGAGGACTATGAGGAAAATTGGTTTCGTCGGAGAGGCCCAGGGCTCTGGTACTCTGAAGCCTCAGGACATGGTACCCTGTGTCCCAGCTGCTCCAACTCCACTGTAGCTAAAAGGGAACCAAGTTACGGAGCTCAGACTGTGGCTTCAGAGAGTACAAGTCCCGAGCCTTGGAAGCTTCACCATGGCATCAGTCCTACAGGTGAACAGACAAAAACTGTTGAGCTTTGGGAGCCTCTGCATAGATTTCAGAGGATATATAGAAACACCTGGATGTCCTAGCAGAAGTCAGCTACAATGGTGAAGCCCTCTTGGAGAACATTTGCTATGGCAGTGTAGATGGAAAATGTGGGATTGGAGCTCCCACACAGAGTCCCCACTGGGGCACCACCTAGTGGACCTGTGAGAAGAGGGCCACCATCTGCCAGACCTCCAAAAGTTATATCCACTGATAGCTTTCACCATGCACCTGGAAAAGCCACAGACACTCAATGCCAGCCCATGACAGCAGCCAAAGTAGCTATGCTCAGCAAAGTCACAGGGGTGGAGTCACCCAAGACCTTGGAATTCCACCTCTTACATCAGCATTCCCTGGATGTGACACATGGAGTCAAAGGAGATTATTTTGGAGCTTTGAGAGTTAATGAGTACCCTGCTGGGTTTTGGACTTGCGTAGAGCCTGTGGACCCTTTGTTTTGGCCAATTTGTTTCACTTGGAAGGTAATAACCAATACCTGGACCTCCATTTTATTTTGGAAGTAACTAACTTGTTTTTTTATTTTAAAGGCTCAGGTGAAAGAGACATGCCTTGTCTCAGATGAGACTTTGGACTTCTACTTTTGAGTGAATGCTGGAATGAGTTGAGACTTTGATAGACTTTTGGGAAAGCATGATTGGTTTTGAAGTGTGAAAAGGATATGATATTTGGGAGGGGCCAGGGACCAAATAATATGGTTTGGGTCTGTTTCCCACACAGAAATCTCCTCTCAAATTGTAATCCCCACATGTGGAGGAAGACACCTAGTGGGAGGTGACTGGATCATGGTATGGTTTCCTCTATGTGTTCTCATGATAGTGAGGGAGTTCTCATTAGATCTGATGGTTTAAAAGTGGCACTTCCCCCTTTGCTCTCTCTCTCTCTCTCTCTCTCTCTCTCTCTCTCTCTCCTGCCACCATGTAAGATGTGCCTTGCTCCCCTTCATCTTCTGCCATAATTGTAAGTTTCTTGAGGCCTCCTTGACCATACAGAAATGTGAGCCAATTAAACTTTTTTTCTTTATAAATTACCCAGCTTTGGGTAGTTATTTATAGCAGTATGAAATTAGAATAATACACAGATAATTATTTTTTATTGCTGACTAGTATTTAATGTATGAATATACTAACTTTCTTATTGTATTTACCTCTTGATATATATTTGGGTTGTTTTCAATTTGGAGCTATTATGAGCAAGCATTTTTGTAGATCTATGTTTTAATTAGTATTGAGTAAATATTTAGTAATCTCTTTGCTGAATCCATTATAAGAAATTGCGAAATTATTTTTTGAACTCATTATACTACTTTACATGCTGAGGAAAAGTATGAGTTTCAATTTCTCGGTATCCTTGCTTCATTTTGTATTTATTGCCATTCTTTTTAATGTCTGCCAGTCCAATTAATATTATTATTCTCTTGAAATTATTTTTGTAAATTAATATTTAACTTTTTTAATGTAAGATGGGTACATTTCAGCTTTTAAAATTGAAGTATAATTTATATAGAATAAATTTTATGTTTACATATATTTTATATATTTTAGCTACATATTTTATGTTTCTATATATATAAATGTTTAACATTATAAACACAAAATATATAGCTAAAAATCACCACAGCTAAAATATATGGTATTTCCATCATTCAAAATGTTTTTCCATGCCCCTGTGAAGTTAATTCCCATACACCTCTCTAAGCCTTGGAAACCACTAATCATTTATTTTTTCTCTCTAAAGTTTTGTCTATTCGAAAGGGCCAAAAAATGAAAACACACTTTTTCTTTTGTTCTTTCACAAAATATGATACCTTTTAGTTTCAACCGTGTTGTTTCTCTTTATTGCTTAATAACATTCCATTGCATAGATATACTAAAATTTCCTTGCTCATTCCTTTGTCAATGATATTGGCTTATTTCTACTTTTTGGATATTACAGATAAAGCCCCTAAAAGTCTCTGTATAGAAACAGATTTTTTCTCTTACCTAATACATTGAAGAGAGATTGTTGGGTTTTATGACATGTGCTTGTTTAAATTCATAAAACTGCTATTATGTTTTCCAGGGTAATGTAGCACATTACATTCTCTTGAGAAATATGTGAGATTTTCAGTTGCTTCACGTGGTCATCAGAAGTTGGCTTTCCAAGTTTTTCATACTTGTCATACTCTGAACAAGCTTGAAATAAGATCTGAAATGCTCATATTTAGATTTTCTTTTCTTTTTTTAAAAAAATGTCATTTCAGTAAGCGTGGAGTGGTATGTCATTATAGTTTTAATTTTTGTTTCTCTAGTAAGAAATGATTTTCAGCATCTTTTCATGTTTTTATTAGTATACTGTTTTAATGAAATACATGTTCAAATTACCAACTTTTATCATTAGAAGGAGGTGTATTATTGTTTAATTATCAGATTTTTGTAAGATTCTTTATCAAATATATAGCTTGCAAATTTTTCTTTCAAACTGCGCCTTGCCTTTCTTTTTTCATTTTTTATTTTATTTTATTTTCCAACTTATTTTAGTTTCTAAGGGGACACGTGCAGTGTCTTTTTAATAATATATTACATTTAGACCTAAGTTTCCTTCTATGGCTTATTTGTTCATCATTATTCCAATGACTGAATGTAGAATCTTGTCAAATGCTTTGCCTGAATTTCAGATAATCACATGGTTTTCTTTGTAGTCTGTTAATGTGGTGAAATCAATTGATTTTTGAAATTAAAACAATCTTATATTTTGGGATGAACCATACTTGAACAGGATGCAATAAACTTTATATATTAATTGGTTAGATTTGAAAATATTTTCAAGGATTTTTGCATTTATGTTCAATAGAGTTATTGTATTCATTTTCCTTTCTTATAACATACTTGCTTTGGAACCAGGGCAATGCTGTGATTGCCCTGGAGTCAGGAAACATTCTCTCCTCTTTAACTTTCAGAAAGAGCTTGAGTAGAATAGGTTTATTTTCATATTTAAGTATGTGTTATAATTTTACAGTGAAGTCCATAATTTCAATTCTTTTGAGTCCATTCAGCCTGCTTAAGATACATATTTTTTTTAATGAGTTTTGGTAGCTTGTGTGTTTTAAGATATTTAAGCATTTTATCTAAAATGTCACATTTATTGGGATCAATTTCCCCCAAATTTTCTTATATCATTTTTACATTTTAAGGATCTGCAATATTTCTGGCTTTCACCACCATATATATAGATATTCTAAATATTCTTTTTGTTCTGATTTCCTGATTAGTTTGATTAGAGATTTATCAAGTTTATGCATTATTTTAAAATGACATATTTTATTTTTATTTGTTTTGTATATTGATTTTCTGTTTTCCTTTGCTTTGGTTTATAGCTTCTTTTTTTATATATTTAATTTGGGTTTAATTTTCTCTATTTAACTGTGTGTTCAAATTTGGGATTCAATTTTTTTTATTTACTTATGCATACATTAATGATATAAATTTCATCTTAGCATGGATTTATCTGTATATTACAGTTTGCATATGTCTTGGTTTCATGTTTATTCAGTTCAAAGTATTTTCGTATGTCTCTTAAAAATTCATCTTTGATCCATGAGTTATTTAGATGTGTGCTTTTTTATTTCTAAATATTATCAGATTCTCCAGATATATTTCTGTTATTTATTTCTAATTTCGTTGTAGTCAGAGAATATACTTTGTATAACTTGATCCTGTTAAAGGTATTGTGATTTGTTTTATTTCTAGAAAATGATTTGTATCTGCGAATGCTCTATGTCCACTTAAAGCAAATATTTATGCATCTGTTGTTGATAAGAACTTTTTAAACTTATCAATTAAGTTAAGTTGGTTCACAGTATTCTCAAGTATATTAGTTAGTTTTTTGTTTGCTTGTTTTGTCAATTACTACGAGATAAATGTAGATTTGTATTTCCCTTTTTAGTTCTAACAATTTGTCGTTCTCTAAGCAGAATTTCTGCTGTTAGATCCATATGTATTAGGCTTCTTTTGTCCTTGTGATTTGCTAACTCTTCACAATTTGGTGATACCTGCCTTTATCATTGATATTTTTCTGAAGTCTCTTTGACTGACGTTCATATTTGTTCCCTCATGTTTCTTATAGTTACAAACTGTATATATTTTTATTTTTAATTCTTTAAGCCATCCATCAGTAGACATTTTTTCAGACAGATTTTTTAAACCTGTTTGACCTTCTAAGCTTTTTAATTGGCATGTTTAGGCTGTTCATAGTAAATATAATTGTATTATGATTGGGTTTCATATCTATTGTTTTGTATTAATATGCTACTAATGCCCTCCTTTTATCTTATTTTCTTTTTCTGCCTTTTTTATTAATGGAGCTTCTAGTTTTTTATTATCATAATAAATATATATTTGTCTAATTGATTTATTATTTAATATCATAATATATATTTGTCTTATAGATTATTTTAGATATTATTTCCCTTACATTTGTCTTATAGATTATTTGATTTAGGTATTATTTCCCTTACATCTGCCTTACATGTGTAATATTTTTATGGTTATATACAATTATATGCCTTATTTGTTGTCTATACCTCTATGAATTTTAAAATCGTTTTCCCTATAATTTATGATATAATACTCAATCATCAAATAATAATACATTTTCCATGTCTAATACAAGGTTTAACAGCATATTTTCATTTTAAGCCTTCTATATTTTGTGCTTTTTAAAAATATCCTATAAATCCCTCTATATGTTATTACTATGTTTGCTTTAAATAGTAAATTATCTGTTATGAAATTTAAGACATGGGGAAAAAGTGTTTTATATTCATCTATATATGCCACTTGCATCAACTTCTGTTTTCTTTGTGTACATTCAAATTTTCATCTGGTGTCATTCCTTTTCTGCCTAAAATGACTCCTTGAGTATTTTTTTGTTGTACAGGTCTGTTAACAATGAGTTTTCTGAGCATTTGTTCATCTAGAAGTGTCTTTATTTTGTCCTCAATTTTGAAAGATATTTTGCTGAGACTAGAATTTGTTGGTTCATAATTAGTTTCAGTTGGTCAAGTATATTGGAATGCTTAATAGTTTTTTTCTGGGCAATGAATACACTTTGTAAATGCATTTATACACTGCATCTTTCGTGTGGAAAATTTATATTACTATATTCAGAATCACTTCTGCAGTGTTTATTTTGCTACTAGTGGTATATTATGCATTTTAAATTTTATATTTATTCTTTAACATAAAAAGCTTCATTCAGCCTTTACAGTATCTTACATTTCTTTGCTTATCATGCTTATCATGCCCTGTATCTTTTTGAACTTATGGAACATATTTATAATTGATACTACTATGGTCTTTGCTCTGTGTCTTACCATCTATGTCACATTTTGATTTGCTCCTATTATTTTGCTTCTGGTTTAGGGTCATATATTCCTATTTTTTTGTATGCCTGACAATTCCAATTACCACTGAAATCTGGAAGTGGTGGATTTTACACCTCAGCTGCTGGATTTTTGTATTTCTTTAAACAGTGTTATACATTTTATCTTTCACATTTAATTTTCTTGGGATCCGTTGGATATTTTCAAGAATTAAGTTAATTTTTTTCTAAATATTTCTCATACAGCTTTTACTTTAATGATATTATTCCTTCTCCATCCCTAAAATATCTTTCAGAGGATAATATCTAAATGCCTCAAAACATGAAGTGTTTTCCTTCTGTCTTGTGGAAATCTGAACTATTCTCAGTCCTGTGTTGTCCTGGATACTTTTCAGCTTAATCATTGCCAATAATTCTTTTCTGTGCTTTGAGTAGTGTCCTCTCATTCCTGTGAAGATCAGCTCTGAGTCAGCAAGCTGAGTGGCCATTTTGAATATTTATCTATCCGGTTCCCTTCTCTCCAATATTTGCTTAAAAATTCTCATTTTCTTGGCTTCATTAACTCCAGTCTCTGTCTTGTGTCTCCATTGAGAAATCTGGAATCTATGTGAGTTCCTTCTCTCTGCACCATAGTCTGGAAATTTCCTGTAGGCGGCTTATACTGTATTGTACTCATGTTGTTTATTCACCTACAATTAGGAACCACAGCCCTGTACCAACTATTGACTAAAGGCTAAAAACCATTGTTTGATATGTTTTGCTTGGTTTTCTTGTTGGTCATTGTTGTATGGTAAATCCGGTTTCTGTTCTTCCACATGTCCAGAAGCACAATTTTGAGGAGGATTTTATTTTTCAGTGTGCGCTAGTCAGAATAATGGTCCCACAAATTTACCCATGCCATAATCTCTAAAACCTGTGAATATGTTATTTATAAGAAAAATGGAATTTTGCAGATGTGATTAAGGGCATGGATCTAAAGATGGGAAAATTATCCTGGACACTTTGAGTAGGCCCAATGTAATCATATGAATTCCAAGAAGCAGAAAACCTTTCCCAGTGAGTTCAAAGAGACTTGGGCTGAGAAGTACTCCACGTGCTGCTGCTAGCTTTGAAGATGGAAGAAGGGGACTATGAGTGATAGCTGTCTCTTGAGGTTTGAAAAGACTTGCACACAGCCAGAAAATTGGGACTTTTGTCTTATATAATAATTGCAAGAAACTGAAATCTGCCAACAACAAAAATGATAAGAAAGATCCATTTTTCTCTAGAGCCTTTTCTATTCAAGAAATAGTTGTTGAGTAGAAGGCTTTCACTATAGATGTACTCCAGCTAATAAATGAATAAAATAATAGAATTACAATATTTTATTTTCAATCTTAAGTGAATTAATAGACACTACGTGTCAGTTGATAGTTGATGCTAAAATCACAGAGAGAGATTATGTGTCTGCTAATTAAAGAATCTTACACTGCTGATACAGTTGTTTTGCAAAAATCAAATATAATAATTATGGCAAAAATCACAATGACTTTTGCACCAACCTAATAATAAATCCACATATGATTAATCATAATGAATGTAACACTTTTGAAGACATAAAAAGGAAGAGGTTTTTTTTTTTGTTTTTTTTGTTTTTTTTTTGAGGTGAAGTCTTGCTCTGTCACCAGGCTGGAGTGCAGTGGCACAATCTCGGCTCACTGTAACTTCCACTGCCTAGATTCAAGCAATTCTCCTGCCTCAGCCTCCTGAGTAGCTGAAACTACAGGCATGCACCACCATGCCCAGCTGAATTTTGTATTTTTAGTAGAGATAGGGTTTCACCATGTTGGCCAGGATGGTCTCTATCGGAAGAGGGATATTTTTAAATGTTACCATGGGATGCAGTCACTAAGATCCAGAATATATAAAATTCTACTGGACAAATAAATAGTTTACTCATAAAAAAATTGCAAGGAAAATCAAGAGAGATGGAGGGAACAAACATATATTGAAACAAATGTTAAATGCAGCTAACCAATAAAAATGTATTTGTATTCTGAGACAAACGATTGGTCAAAAAGGTATTTCTGACATTTATGAAGCAATTAGATGAACAATGGGTAGACATTTGATGAAATTAAGTTGTTATTGTTAAATATCAAATAGGTGTGGTGATGGATTTGTGGTTATAATAAAAACACTCAATAACTTTTCAAAATTAAGGAGAAGACTCATGAAAAACAACAGTTAAATATAAGAAAGGATTTTACTTTGTTTTCTCCTAAAAGAAGACAAATGATCAAAAGGAGGAAACATTTTATACAATGCAATAAAAAATGAAGAAAAATGAAAAAATAAATTTTAGGCAAATATAAATGAACACTGACCACCTAAAACATAAATAATAATGTTTTGTGGAATTCAGCTATACAGTTGACCCTCCCTATCCATGAGTTCTGCGTCTGCTGATTCAACCAACCATGAAATGAAAACTTTAAAAAACAAACAAACTAAAAAATAAAAAAATAACATTACCGCAATAAAATATAATACAGATTAAAAATATGCAGTACAGTATAATAAATATTTACAAAGCATTTACCTTGTGTGTTAGGTATTATAAGTAATTTAAAGGTAATTTAAAGTAAACCATAGGATGTGTGTAGGTTATATGCAAATATTATGCCATTTTATATAAGAGACTTTAGGATCGCAGATTTTTATACCAATGGGAGTGGGTTCTAGAATTAATCTCATCGGGATACTGAGGTACAATTATATATGGACTTTAAAATGCATGGTAACAATTGCAGAAAATGCAGGAGGAGGTATGTGGATCTTAGGTGTTTCTAATGTCTTTTTACAAGTCTGGAAAGTGTTAAAAGTGTTAAAATTAATATTTTATAAGCCAAAGATGCATGTTGTAATTTTCAGTGTTATCATTAAAAGTGCATCAACATATTTTAACTAAAAGTGCATAAGATTAAAATGAAATAATAAAATATAATTTTAATTAAAAGAAGACAACAGGGCAGGCACGGTGACTTACGCCTGTAATCCCAGCACTTCGGGAGGCCGAGGTGGATGGATCACGAGGTCAGGAGTTCAAAACCAGCCTGACCAATATGGTGAAACCTCGTCTTTACTAAAAATACAAAAAAAAAAAAAAAAAAAAAAAAATTAGCCGGGTATGGTGGTGCACCTGTAGTACCAGCTACTGGGAAGGCTGAGGCAGAAGAATCGCTTGAACCTGGGAGGTGGAGGTTGCAGTGAGCCAAGATAGCACCACTGCACTGCAGCATGGATAACACAGTGAGACTCTGTCTCAAAAACAAACAAATAAATAAATAAATAAGACAAGAATAGAAAGAAAATGAAATATAAAACAGAACAAAGAGAAAACAATGAATTTGTATTTTTAAATCAAATGTATCATCCCTGTATTTTAATTACTTTCAAACTTTTTGAATAATTATCATTAAAGTTTGTAAAAGATAGTTTATAATTAAAAGTAAAATTTCTTTAGACATTATTCCACTTTAATTGGGTTATTTCTTAAGGGCTAAATCAATTTAATGAATGTATTTATTATTTCACATGCTTACATGTTTGCGGTGAGAACACTTAAAATCTAATCTTTTAGTAATTTTCAAGTATAAAATAAATATGCCACAATCTTTGTCCTTGGAAAAATAAGCCAAAGGAATAAACCTTTGATTAGCTGAGAAGAGAAAGAGAAAGGAAATTAGTAGTAGAAGTTAAAAGGGGAATATTACTGAAAATTTTACTGACATTTAAGAAGAATGAGATAATATAACCAAGAATGCCATGCTTGTACATTTGAAAATTTAAGTAAACTAAACAAATTTCTGGAAAATTCAAACTGTAAAATAACAATAAATAGAAAATTTGAATATTCCTAAATCTATTAAGCAAAATTTTTCTTTAATTTGCTCTCTACCACAAAACAAATCTCCAGGCTCAGACAACTACATCAGGAAGTTACTTCAAATATATAACGTGGAAATAAGAGCAATATTATGCAAATGTCTTTGGTAAATAGATGAACATAAAACATTTGTAAAATATTTCTAAATATTGACCTCTGTAAAATTTTGAGGCCAATTTAACTTATGCATATAAATGCAGAAGTGCTAAATAAAATGTTATCAAGCCAATACAGTTTTTTTTTTTATTTTATTTACTTATATTTATTTATTTGAGACAGAAGTCTCGCTCTGTCGCCAAGCTAGTAGGGCCGGCGGCGCAATCTCGGCTTACTGCCAGCTTCACCTCCCGGGTTCCCGCCTACTTTCCTGACGCACCTCGCCGAGTAGGCTAGGCGACTACAGGCGCCGCCACCACGTCCCGGCTAATTTTTTGTATTTTTAATAGAGACGGGATTTCACCGTGTTAGCCAGGATGGTCTCGATCTCCTGACCTCGTAATCCGCCCGCCTCATCCTCCCAAACTGCTGGGATTACAGGTGTGAGCCACCGCGCCCGGCCAAGCCAATACAGTTTTAGATTAAAAAAATAATAATATGTCATGATGGGTTAATTCCATTATTGCGAGTTTGTGTTAGTTTTCAAAACTCAATACATACATTATGTCACAATATAAGGATTCATGTGATCTCCATTTTATATAACTATCGGATAAAATTCAAATAGCAAATTCACAGAAACTGTCATTTCTAGAAGGTAAGTTCTTTAATTAATTGAAGGTTATGTATAAGAAAAAGCTTATGGAAAACATCAAACATAATACTTAAAAATCAAAATCAATTTCCCTGAGTTAGGAAATCTCACAATATGGTGTCACTATTTTTATCCAGTACTGCATATAATTTATGTTATTCAAAACTTCATGTAACATATATGTTGGAAAAATCTAACAAGACCCCACCCTAAAAAACTACAAGACATTATTAAGAAAAAATTTGAAGAATATCTGAATACTCAGTTATGAGAAATATGATATATCATGTTTTAGAACACCATTGTTGTGAAGATGTGAACTATTGTCACAATAATCCATAAATTATTTAGATTTATTAGTATGAATTATTAGTATGATTTATTATACTCTGTGCAACTTCTAAAAAGTGAAATGTGATGCTATAAATACTTACACCGGGACAATTGAGTAAATTTTGAATGTTCCAAGAGAGCCTGGTTATATGGCCACCCCCTAACTAGAGTCAGTCAATTTTCATTCAAAAACACAGCATGATATTTCATGGAAATCGATGTGACAATCCTAAAATTTCTACAGAAATCTAACAGCCAAAATTGACCAAGGCATTTTTTTTAAGAAAAATAAGATTAGAAAACTTGCTCTACCTCTATAACTGATGATCTTCCCAAATATGTCTTATTCTGTATACCAAATGAAGGTTATCCTATCAGGATATGCTCCATTAAGAGGCTAGATTGTTTGATAACTACTGTAGAATAAAAGTGGTAAATACATTAAAAGGTATCCTTTGTATCTTTATAAAATATTTTTCATTCTCCTAGGCATTATTGGCAAGTGGAATGAGAACAGGAAGAGGTGAAGTGATACTAGTTTTGTGTGATTATATGAGGAACTATTTGCTCCTTGCTCTTTCTGTCCTGTGCATTCCATAGATCATCTTCCATATTAGAGATTAGAAAATGGGTTTTCTCTTTTTGTTTTCTGATTTTTTAATTATTTTCTGTTTTTATTGATGGTATGATTGTCTCATCCTTTCCTTTCCCTTCATGAATGCGTTATTTGTTATTATTCTTTATTTTAACATTTTAATTTTATCACTGTATTATAGAATATTATGTTTATATGTAAATATTCATAATTTTCCATCATTAATTGGGAATAGTATTAATATTCTACATTTTAAATATTTTTATACTACTGAGTCTAAATGTGGATCATAAATCAATAGTCAGGTCACACATAATTCATTAAATGACTGGGTTATTATGTTGCATTCTGAAGATGTATCTTTATAATTCTGAAAATCACCCCACTTGAAATAATTATAATTGTGCCTTTGATTTTTGAAACTTCAGATACTTACACTGCTACTGATTTGCATTAAGTGCCAAAAGACTTCCTGACTTAAAAGAGTCCAAGAATACGTTAAATAAAAAAAGAGTTGTCATAGTGATTTCTCTTTCTACTCACTCTGAGGTGTCATCTTCTACCTTTCTTTAATCTCTCTTTGTCTCCTCAAGTGCTGAGAGCTTGCTTCTACTTCAAAAGGAACTTAGTAAAATATATTTCTGCAAGGAGTAGTTACAGAACCCCTAAGGAGACTGCAGGCTAACCTGACACAGGTCGTTTTCAATTCTTTCCTTTCCTTCTCCCACCTGAGTCCCTTACATTATCTAGATCTCAATTGACGAAAGAATTGCATTTGAAGCAAGATCTATCTTTGTGCAATGGACAGTTTTTATGCTCATTTGGTACTACCATTAAATAAACAAATTTTCCCATCAGAAAATTCCCCTCACTTTTTTATGGCTTTATATAAGTTTTGATACATTCATGTTTAAAAATTCACTTGAGCCGGGCGCGGTGGCTCAAGCCTGTAATCCCAGCACTTTGGGAGGCCGAGACGGGCGGATCACGAGGTCAGGAGATCGAGACCATCCTGGCTAACACGGTGAAACCCCGTCTCTACCAAAAAGACAAAATCTAGCCGGGCGAGGTGGCGGCGCCTGTAGTCCCAGCTACTCGGGATGCTGAGGCAGGAGAATGACGTGACACTGGGAGGCGGAGCTTGCAGTGAGCTGANATTCACTTGAAATGTATCATACCATGGGAAAATATATTCTATAGTTAATACTTATTTTGTCAATGGTAACTGAAGTGAAGTTTGGGGCCAATATAATAAAATAATAGACAAACAGTCATCTGATACTAGGATATATTTATTATAACTGAGTACTCCTGATGGATTATAAAGCAGTAGATTAGAATTGAAATGCTGTGATCCCATAACTATAGATCTTCTATTAAACTACAAATTTGAAGACTATATCAAATTCATTTTTTTAACTTTGTAATTCTTTCTGTTGAGAGAAAAAAAGGAAACACATTCTGGAAAAACCAGGAATGAGCTTGTCAGCTCTAAGATTATATAAAAAATTAATTCTGCATTTTCAACTAGTTCGACAACTCAGTTGGTACAGATAACAGGAAGCCATCAAAAATATTCATCATTTCGTCCTACAGTGAATGGATTTGCCATGATCCAGACTGGCCTTTTGCACAGCCACTTGCGAGGATACTAAATAGTTTTGTTTATTCATAGATGTTTTCATGAGAACAGATTCTGACAACTGACTGCAGAAGCTGAATAAAAATAATAATATAAATTGTAAATTGTATTCAACTAAATGTGATGAAATTGCTTCATGAAAACATGTAGATGTTTCTATCTGGCCAAATACTGATTAAAGGCTCAAGAGTTGAGTCCTTAATTTATATTATTTCAAAACAGTGTTTGAAGACAGTTCTACATGAGTCTATCATGTTTTGTTTTGGGTTGTTGTTTTTTGTTTTTATTTTTTGCCTGGTAGGTCTTGTGAAGAAGACATGTGCTTGCTTTTGTCCTAGACTATCTCTTCAAGGATATTTTTGTAGTGAACAAACTTGAGTTACAGACGTAATGTTTATATAGTGACTTATAAAAATAAACAAGTTTTCCTGCAGTCTTAGAGGAATTACACTCTCCCTCCAACACAAAGGCAAAGGCTACTATCAAGAATCTTAGAGCTAATGCATTCCTTGGAGGCAAATAAATGTTTAATGTCTATTGTAAAAGATACGAGTTCTCCAAGATCAGTGTTCTTTCCCTGTAAAGCAACTCGCTGTGTGTGCAGGTCACTCTGCAATCACTGGGATTCAAGAAACCAGAAAAAGAATCCTGATCCTCTGACTACTGCTTTTGCTCTGAGCAATAAGCTGTCCATCTCTGACTTAAGAGTCTCATGTCTTCTACCAGCATTCATTAGCATTTTGGTTGATTCTGGCTACACCATCGGCGCCCTTAAAACTAATCTTTGTCATGTCTTTCATTCACAGACTATTTGTAAACTGACACTTTATTGCAAAAAAAAAAAAAAAAAAAAAAAAAAAAAAAAAACCACGCAAGAAAAACCATCATAATGGGCTTATAGGCAAATTGTCCATGTCCCCTACCTTCCACAGTCATCCAGTCTTTTGGAGTATTGAAATGGCTTCCTCAGTAATTGATTCAAAAACAGTTCTGCTGTATCTTCATCATTTCCTTCTGGTTCTCTACTTTAGTAAGGCAAGTTGGTCACTGAATGTGGATGTCCTCATAAAGGGAACACATTATATCGGCTGATTTCTGAATAATATTCAGAACAAAAGTGACAGGAGTTCATACAAAATCTATTTTACGAATTTGAGATTCTGCTCAGACAATTTTGGGGCATCATGTATCTTTCTTACCTACTGATAGTCCCTGGTTGGACTTGTTCAAATACCGTCTGGGTAGTAGCATACCCAGAGGGGAGCCTAGAGAATTATAACTTAATTCTGGTTTACCACCTGGATTTCTTATTGAATTATCATGGCCCTAGATCATAAGGATAATAATTTTATGTTTGAGTACACTGTGCTGTGCACCATGCCACTCTACATATGCTTACATGGGTATTTATAAATTTTGTAAAAATTATCTTGTCTCTCCTTCATCTGACATAGGATAAAATGTCTGGGTGTGGCTGAGCGCGGTGGCTCACGCCTGTAATCCCAGCACTTTGGGAGACCGAGGCGGGCGGATCACGAGGTCAGGAGATCCAGACCATCCTGGCTAACACGGTGAAACCCCATCTCTACTAAAAATACAAAAACATTAGCCGGGTGTGGTGGCGGGCGCCTGTAGTCCCAGCTACTCGGGAGGCTGAGGCAGGAGAATGGCATGAGCCCGGGAGGCGGAGCTTGCAGTGAGCCGAGATCGCGCCACTGCACTCTAGCCTGGGGGACAGAGCGAGACTCTGTCTCAAAAAA
>NW_016811385.1:1401122-1406745 GCF_001698545.2 Rhinopithecus bieti
AACTACCAAAGGGGGAAAACAAAAAAAGGATAGATTCTGGAACAATAATCTGCTCTTCAAAGTTCACCTCATAGACAACTTCAGATAATGTCAAAGCCTCTTCAAAGAACTGAAAGTTGTCTATGAGGTGAACTTTGAAGAGCAGATTATTGTTCCAGAATCTATCCTTTTTTTGTTTTCCCCCTTTGGTAGTTGGTCCCCTGGGATATCTACTTACTCATGAAATGACTGAAAACTAAAAGTTCTTAGTTGATATGAAGGACTAAATATAAATTATTTACCATATGTGTTTGTCAGGGTGGTATGTTAAAGTATCATCTGAGATGAAAGGATATGGAAGCTTTACCCAGAGAAGTAAGAATGTTAATCCAGACATAAAAAATGACTTCAATTAAATAAATGCAGCATTGCAGGTTAAAAATGTGCACACCAAAAAGAAAGCTTTGCAAACAATTACTTTACTAATGTATAACAAGATAAAGAGATATAAAGAGATTTCTAATGAAGTACAAGACAAATTTTAAGAAACTTTTATTTTATTTTGTGTGTTAACTTTTTTTTTTTTTTTTTTTTTTTGAGATGGAGTCTCTCACTCTGTCACCCAGGCTGTAGTGCAGTGGTGCAATCTCGGCTCACTTCAAACTCCATCTCCCGGGTTCACACCGTTCTCCCGCCTCAGCCTCCCAAGTAGCTGGGACAACAGGCACCTGCCACCACGCCCAGCTAATTTTGTTTTTGTATTTTTAGTAGAGGCAGGGTTTCACCATGTTAGCCAGGATGGTCTCGATCTCCTGTCCTTGTGAACCACCCACATCAGGCTCCCAAAGTGTGTGTGTTGACTTTTTAGTAAATATTAATTTAAAAAGTTTGCATTTCCTACTCATTAGGAAAACAACTGAAAGACAAATTTTAACTTCTGATAGTATTACGTGGAATATTTGCATTTTTAATATGTGTCATACACTGTTCTGAGTACTTCTATTTCTTTATCAATTAGCTATTGCTGCATAACAGATAACCCTGATCTTTGTGCCTTAAAAAAATGGCAATTGACTCATAGACTAATTTAGTAGTAGTGTACAATTCTGTTAATGTACAATTTGAGATAGTTTCAACTGGATGGTTCCTCACCTCAGAATTCACACCAGAGTCTGGGTGAGCGCATGCTACCGTCTATAGTAGACATACTCTGCAGTCACCTAGTGGTCATCCAGGAACTGGCAGTTTTAAGATGGCCTTATGAACATGTTTTGCCATTGGTTAGATATCAACTGGGGTGATGTGAATGACTGAGCAAATCTTCTCTCATTATCCAGTAGTCTAGCATGGGCTTACGCTCATGATAGTTAGTCAGGTTTCAAGAGAAAGAAGTCTACAAGACTTTTTATGCAAAACCTCAAAAGTAGCACTCAGTTACTTTTGCCGCAGTGTATTGGCGCACTCAAGGTGAGGGAAAGAGACAACACAGCCTCATAAGAGGAGTTTCAAAATCACACTATAGAGGATACAGGATGGAGTGAAAAAATCACAATTATTTTTGTAATCAATCTTTCACACATGCATTATCTTGTTTAATTTTCTAATTAACTTTTGATATTTGGTTCATTATAATTTCCTTTTTACAGTTGGGAAAGCATGGGCTTGCAAGAGTTAGTAACTTGAGTAAGGTCACAGTCCCAGAGAGTATAAAAGTTGGATTCTAGTACAGGTTTGCTTGAATTCTGATGATGCTCAGCTATCAACTACTATTCTATGCCCTCCGAAACAAATCTACATATATTTTGAATAAGTTTCCATCTAATATTGGAATTTGTGAGTGCCTATTTCGTGAGAAAGATGAATAAGACAAACTGAAAAGACTTTTGTCTCCATTACATCCATTTTAGTAATAATTTCCTATTTTTTAGGCCACTTAACCACCAAATATGCATATGTTTTACTGCTAAACCAAAAAAGAAAAAAAATTGGTTTATACTTTTTTTGGTTTTTGTTTCCTTTTTTATTAGAAAGATAAAGAGGATGAAGGAGGGAATTTATTTCAGTGCAGGAAAAAAATCTATACAAAAATATGTTTAGAGTTATTGTTTAAACTATTCATGTTTTAGGTAAAATTTTCAAGACCATTTCTAATATGTTTTATTAAACTGCCCTTTAGTATGTCCTATATTCATCTCATAAGATATTCATTTTTCTTCTCTCGTTTCAAAGATCTCATATATACCTGTGTAATTTATCTTTGATTTTTCTTTCTTTGTAGTACTGATTATTGTCTAAATAAGCACTCCTTTTCTTGCAGCAGTGATTTCTTTTCTTAGCAGTTTTTTTACATTAATTTGAATCATGATGATATACTAAAAATCATTCTTAAATGAGCCAGGGGACTCTGCAGTTTGCTTAGTTGATGTGATGCATCCTATAAATCTCACGATTGTTTATGAGCCTAATTAAATCACATATAAATATAAGTGGAAGAAAATTTACTTCTTACTGTTACAGACTCTATTTCCTAAAAAAAGATTACCTACCACAGTGTGAAAGGAAGAAATGAGAATTATTTACCAGGAAAAGGAATGACATGTAAATAGTCACCATACACATGTCATGATGAGTACATTAATAACCAGGTATTTATTCCAACAACATTTTCTAGAAAAAAAATGAGCATAATATGTAATACTTTTTACAAAATAGAAGGTAGTAAATTTGTAAAACTATACAGACAAATTAGATAAATATTGTAATTACAGTATGGGAAATGTAAAATTTATGCTGTAAGTCATAAGTGCTACAAAAATTTTGTAGTTTTAAAGCATTTGTTTTTTTTCAGCTGGAATAGACAATGCTTTGCTATTAGATCCTATTTTCCATTGATTTAATAAGCCATATTAAATATTTTATTTTATTTAGAAATAAAAAAATTCTAAAATTTATTTCTCTATGTAAAGGTAGTCCATGTTGATTGATGGCAAATTCTCTCACTGTGCCTGAAAATAATATTTTTAACTCTAACTTGGTTTACTCATCTCTGAGTAGACACAGTTGGAGTGTCTGCCAGCCCTCATGATGTTGCTGTGTTGAAGATGTTGCTTAAGAGGCCATAGGAAGCCACAATCAAGACACAAACTGATTGGATCAGGAGGGAGCAATTGATGTGCTTGTGATTTCTCCTCCTCCTTTAGCCAGCAGTCAGTGAGATTCCTGTGAGTAAGAATTTGAACTAAGAGACAAAATACTGAATAGCTGATGCCTGGAAATGCTACATCAGGACAAGCAGTTCACCGGTGTGTGAGCAGAGAAAGACAGTTTGGAGAGAAAAATCAGTTGAAGAAAGTAAGGCTTTAGTCGAACTGGTTTAAATAGTTTTCTCTTTCAGAAATCAGGTCCTAGTAGCCAGTGTACAGCCATCCAGAGGAAACCAGAACTTAATAAGCAAACCACCCAATTTCTGGCACAATTCACACTATTTAGGGAAATAGTAAAAATTTGTTTTAACTGACATTTTTGAGAAATTTAATCTATATTTCCGTGTGTGTCTGTGCAAACAGTCAAACTGTGTAAATATTCAAGAAGAAAATGATCTCAGAATTCTGATGTAATGATCAAATACCAAGCATGAGTATTAATTTTTCAAAGTGATTTATAAAGGTACCAAGGTATCACATAAAATTCACTCTTAATAAATATGCAATTTGCTAATTTTTAACACATTTAAGGAATTATGCAAATGACACCATCTAAATTTTATAAAACAAAATATGTATATTTAAAAGAAATATTATGATGAATAATATACTATGCTATTAAAATATAAATAAAATACCTAAAATGTATATATATGGTTCATTATTTCATTAAAATATATTTTCAGATATGTCTTTCTCACTAGGATTTTAAAATTGAAAACATACCACACTAATCATAACATATAAAATGATGCATGAATATTGTTTCATAAACTAAATTTTGAGTCCAAATATAATATGAATAAATTGAAATAAATTGAAATAAATATTAATAATTAAAATAAATCATAATATGGATAAACTGAGAATAAAATGAGAATATGTGTGTAAGATCATTGGGTAAAGGAATTAACAGAGCGGATATGCTTCCTCTGATAATGGAAAGCTAAAGTGTGTGGTCAGCCTGACTCATGGCTTTTTTATGAATATTTTTCATTACTTTCATCAGCCTGATTCCTTAATTTTAAGAGGTCCTGTTCAGTCATTACCCCTTCCCAGTCATTCTTAACCTCTCCTTAGCAAAATTCTCTTAATTGCTCTGCTACTTCACTCAGAATATTTTTTCCTGTTGAAGGTCATTAAATTCAAATATTTACTCAACAATTATTTATTGAATTCTTACCGTGTAGTCATACAAGGCACAGTTTTAAGCACTGAGGCTAGACTATTGAACAAATCAGTGTCTTCCTTCATAGAGTATATTATATTTCAGTGAGGATTAGAGGCAATAAACAAAGGATCAAACACAATATCAGATTGTGACAAATTCTAAGAAAAATGAAGCAGAACAAATAAGACTGGAAAAAGACTCAGAAGGAGCCTCTGGAAGAGACTCAGAAAGACTGGAAAGAGACTCACTATTTCAGATAGTGTGGTTAGCAAAGGTTAGTTCTGAGGAACTAGCATTGAATTTGAGGTTTAAATGAAGTAAGATAATGGATCCAATGAATATTTGAGAAAAGAGCATCCAGGCAGAGAGTAGAAAGTGAAAATGCCCTAGGCTGCAATGTATTTGGAGAACTTCAAGAAAGCCAGAAGCGCTGTGGTAAAGGATCAGATGCACCTAGTAGCCATTTGAGTTTTAAGAGCCAGGGAAATAATATGCATGTCGTTTTAAGTGTCATAAAATCTAGTTGGTGTGTTTTGACGAGAAAAGTAGTAAAATCTGATTCCCTGGGTAGAACCAAGTGAATAAACATATAGGTGTACATGTGCTTAAGCAATAAGCCTTGTTGTACTTGGGTACATTATTTCAAGAAATAAGTTATCAAAGGGTTATGACCTGAAGGAGTAGGCTCAGGGCATTTACTGCTTGGGTCACAGGCATCTATCTAGAGAGAGAAGTCCAATTAAAAGGAATACATTGGCCGCGCGCGGTGGCTCAAGCCTGTAATCCCAGCACTTTGGGAGGCCGAGACGGGCGGATCACGAGGTCAGGAGATCGAGACCATCCTGGCTAATACGGTGAAACCCTGTCTCTACTAAAAAATACAAAAAAACTAGCCGGACGAGGTGGCGAGCGCCTGTAGTCCCAGCTGCTTGGGAGGCTGAGGCAGGAGAATGGTGTAAACCCGGGGGGCGGAGTTTGCAGTGAGCTGAGATCCGGCCATTGCACTCCAGTCTGGGCGACAGAGCGAGACTCCATCTCAAAAAAAAAAAAAAAAAAAAAAAAAAAAAAAAAGGAATACATGATATAAATGAGATTGAGTCAGTTTCCTGGCAGCAGAGTAGGTGGTGTTTTTCATTTTAAAAAATGAGGTTAATGAACATTATTAAGGTTGGCAATGCTGGTTGTTGACTAATCACACGTGTTTGAATTCAAGCCAGTAAGAGCAACATCTATAGTATGATCAGGAATGATGACTAAGATTTATTTAAGG
>NW_016811385.1:1407383-1414885 GCF_001698545.2 Rhinopithecus bieti
ATATAACATCGATTCTTTAAATTTAGTTTTAATAATAGTGTTTTTTTTTCTATCCCTTTGCAAATTCGGATTCTTCTGCTTCAGAGCCCTCTCTTCTTTGGTTAACCTCTACTAATTTTTGAAGACTTAGCTCCATACTATATCTTCTGAGAAATGTTTTTCGATCTCATATAATTTAGGGAAAAGTCAAAGTTTAGATTATTGGTAAATAAATAATAATTCCAGGTATGTGACTTAACGTTATCACTTAAAGAGGAAAGGGACCTAAAGAGGAAAAGGGTAAATATAGCCTAGGGACTTTGAGTATATATATTTGGATATTTACATTTAATGAGTTTCTTACCATTATAATTTGATGAATATTTCAATCAGTATAATTATTTTGTGTGCCACAAAATACCATGGCCCATATTCATTAAGAAAATTTTTCAAGTATATAGAATGTAAAATACAGATTATACATGGCTTAAATTAGCAGATATCAGAGTTCTATTAAAATCTCTTCTGTTAAATGCTATCTTCTACAATATATTAATTCATTAGGTATCTAGTATCTTGATTATTTTTTAAAAAAAATTTTACTGTGTATGTTTGAGGTTTATAACATATTAGGTTGATATATATAAATAGTAAAACTGTTACTATGATAAAACCGACTAATATATCTATTATCTCACAGAGTTACTTTTGTGCAAAAGATAATTTTAAAAGTTAAATCTGGAATACTTACATTGTGTCTGCTGGAGGACAATTTGAGAAGATGAGAAAGACTGTATTTAGAGTTTTAGAGGCAGAAGAAGTGGCCACATAGGTTGTCTAATCACAATTCTTTTTAATAAGTAAAACCATGCAGTCTTGAAATGAAATGTTAAGTGACTTATTAAGATTGTTTATCTAGTTGTGCCAGACCCAGGATAAAAACCTGGATTACTTGCCTTATTTTTCATCACTTTTCAGCTTATTTCCAGGATTTCACTGAAACCTATAACTATTTAATTGTATAATCTCTTTCATCTTTCTCTTGAAAGATGAAATTTTCGTTTTAATGTATCACATCTTAAGATGCTTATATTTTCACTTCCAATCAGGATATTATTCTGGTAATTCTGTGCTTAGATATGCCAGATAAAGTGAGTGAAATTACTTGTAGAATAGCAAAATGGCATAGTAAGTAGTAGTTCTTTTGGGGACAGAAGTTATCTATGATGATTTTCTAACTTTAATGATTAATCTATTATACGTAAGTTTATGGATATATCCAGATTCATGCCTGTCCCCTGACTTGACGTTTCATTTTAATCTTGAATCTCCTGGATGTTGCGTTATATATATATCAGAAAATCTATACTGCAAAAATCCTTGATCTTCAATATTTTTCCTCTTGTTATCACGAATGGTGAAAATATCCCATAAAATCCTATGTATCTGTATTCAGACAAAATCTTACATGTTATCTCTCTACCTAGTAATAGAGAAAGGTTGACCTTGGGTTTTACAAATATTCTCATTATAGTATTTTTTTTCTTTTCTTTTTTTTTTTTTTTTATTCTGTGCATTGTTGGAAGATCATTTTTATCCAATACCACTCCCTAATACCAATAAAAGGGTCTGGTATCTAGTACATGCCTGATAAACAATGATAAACAATTATAGACAGGATGAATGGATAAAATAATATGACATAATATGATAGAAAAAAACATTTTAAATATCAAGGATCATGTTTCATCTGAATGGAAGAAGATTTCTAGTTAATGTTTTCCTTCTTCATGAAATTCATTTCTCTATTTTAATAATGTACATTATATATTACAAACCTCATTTTGCTTTCAAAAAAGGCAATATAATTTTAGGAGGAACTGAGGGTCCCACAGTTAATATTTTGCCTGCAATTGGGTTCAACTTGCAACTGGGTGGATAAATTTCTTCACTTCAACCTAGTACAATGTACTGCATTCTACCCCAGTATAACATTTTCTAAAGAAAAGCCTCAGTGAAAATTTGCATGTAAGATCACAATTTGTGTCACAATTGAAAATAAGCACATGCCTATTAATGGAGGAGATATACTGATGACCTATTTAAAAGTAAAAATCTCATTGAATTCTAAAAATAACAGTGGGAAATGATAGGACATTTAAAAAATGGTGAACTATTTATTTAAACACAAGCTAGGTTAAGGCAGACTTTCAGATAAGATGATGATATGAACACACACACACATTTAACATTTTTCATTGTAATGGCCAAAATAATGTTAAAAAAAAATAGGAAAGAAATCAGCATAAGCACTAAGGAAGAACACCATTCAAGGTCTAGAAATTTTAAGAAATTTCTGCTAGATAGTATAAGAATGAGATAATCTAATTTGATAGCCTAAGGGCAGCAATATGCTTAATGAAAAATGAAAAGCTTAACATTATTATTTCTTAGTTGCCAGGCACTTTTCTGTGAACTTTACATGTATTCACTTATTTAGTTCTCGTAACACTATGAAGTAGATATTCTTATAAGAAGAACAGAGAATCTAAGTTACTTACCCACTAACTCATATTTTTACTAACTTTCAGAGCTGGGATACAACACTAGGCAAATAGGTCCCTGGAGCCAACATGCTTAGCTACTCCTTTATCTTAGCTTATAAATTAATAGTTAAGTATATTGTGATGTATCTATGCACCTTGATTCGACATAGTCATTAAAATACAATTTGGAAAAATATTTAATGACAGAGATAAAAATATACAGTTCATCACTGAATTGAAAAAAATACTTGAATAAATTCTTCCACATACAATATGTTTGTTAAGCATGTTAACAGCTATATTTATTATTGAGGAACTCAAGGGTGCTTTTTTTTTCTTCACATCATTGCATATGTAAAATTATCTCACTATTGCTTTCATGCATGGATGAAAATTTGGCTGTATAGAGAATGATTATCTACATGTTTAATTCTTTTGAAACAAGATAATCAGTATATGAAAGGACTACTAGGAAACTTGAGATCAGTGAAACATATGAAGCAAAATAGAGCTGTAACAGATGTGAGAGCAAACTTAAAGGCAAAATCCAAGAAATATTTTTGAAAATGTTAGTGTAATTACATTTTCTACAAGTCCAGATTAAAACAATGTAGTCCTCTAGACAGTAGAACATAGATAGATTTCAAGAGCAGTTAAAATAATTCCAGGCGAGGCTGGGCACGGTCACTCACGCCTGTAATCCCAGCACTTTGGGAGGCTGAGGTAGGTGGATCATTTGAGGTCAGGAGTTTGAAATTAGACTGACCAATATGGTGAAACCACATCTCTACTAAAAAGACAAAAATTAGCCAGGCTTGGTGTTATGTGCCTGTAGTCCCAGCTACCGGGGAGGCTGAGACAGGAGAATTGCTTGAACTGGGGCAGTGGAGGTTGCAGTGAGCTGAGATCATGCCACTGCACTCCAGCCTGGGTGACAGAGCATACTCCATCTGAATAAGAATAAGAATAAGAATAAGAATAAGAATAAGAATAAGAACAATTCTGGTGGAGACCACCGTTTCTTTTCTTAGACATCACCATTGGATAAATATGTTAACTATAATCATTACAAGTGCACAGAGAGTTATTAGTAGAATAAAACACTAGATGCCTAACATTCAAATCAAATAATAAGCTAAATAGCAAGCATACAAAATAAAATTGAATTAAAAAGAGAAATATACTGCTTAAAATGAAAATGACTAAAATTAAACAACAACAAAAACAAATGCTTAATAATGATATTAAGTAATTGAAAACAACTGTTCCATAAAAAGGTCGTGAATTTCAGTGCAACGTTTGGGGCCACTTTTTACCCTTGAAAATTAGATGATTTCCAAGAATGAATGGTAGGAACTCCAGAGGATGAGCAGCACTCTTGCTTCTATCAAAGATTTAAGACAACAAAATTTGTTCTGACAAAGAAGTGAGGGCGGGAGAAAACAGTGGTAAAGCACTCCAACCTTGGTGTACACTTGGGTTACAAGCAAGATATCAAAGCAACTCAGCTCATTTTCATCCAGAGTGCTATCGTACCTGGGCAACTGAGAGAAGAAAAGCAAGTAGTCTCTGGAAAAACATAGCATCATTCTAGGGCTCACATTATTCCTAAAAAATCAACTTTGAAAACATAATGTACATTATGTTACACACAAGAAAAAAGCAATGAGTGCCACATCTAGCATGTCCCAGTGAAGAGACTGGCAAAGCCTTTGTCCAGAAGCTGGAAAAATTGACAAAATCAATCATTTAATTTCCGTGGAATTTACCAAGGCACACAACATTCTAAGAAGTATTTATGATTGAAAAACTGCTGAACTTTGGGTAAGAACTGTTGAATTGGTGGCATTCTGTTTCAAAGCTGCTCCCATCTCTGCCTTTTCTTCACTGTTCAGTTTCATTGACATGGAGGTTCTTTTTTCTTAATAGATAAGCTGTGTGTGGTTTATTCATACAATGCATTACTGCATGGCAACAAATTGTCTAGATCTGTCTGTATGAACCTGGAAAAAAATCTCAAAACCAAACAATTGAGAAAATCAGTTTGTAAAAGATGTACAAGATTGATATAGTTTTTTAAATCCCTGTTAAATTTTTTTTTTAATTCTTTAAATTTCAATAGCTTTAGGGGTACAAATTGTTTTTGGTTACATGGGTAAATTTCGTAGTGGTGAAGTCAGAGGTTTTAGTGTGCCCATTACCCAAGTAGTGTAAGTAGAGTACATTGTACCCACTATGTAGCTTTTTATCTCTCATCCTCCTCCCACCCTCTCTGCTTCTGAGTTTCCAGTATTCATTATACCAATCTATGTGCTTTTGCATACCTATAGCTTAGTTCCTGCTTATGAGTGAGAGCATACGCTATTTGGTTTTCCATTCCTGAGTTACCTTACTTAGAATAATGGCCTCCAGCCCCATCCAAGTTGAAAAATACATTATTTCATTTGTTTTTTCTGAGTCATATTCTATGGTGTATATATAACACATTTTCTTTATCCTGATGTGGAGGTGCTGTAAGAATTCAGAAGGCCATAGGAATAATTTTTCTGTTGTTTGGAAGTAGACACACCTGATTGAAGTGGTGTATTATACCCATGCCCAGTGCCATTGTTGCTGGAATTGACAACTTTGAGGCCAGAAAGTGAGGAGGCCCAACAGCTCTAATCATCAAAAGTTTCATGACTGGGAAAAGCACATGCCTATCTCAGTCTGTGTATATGTGCAACCAAGAATGGAGAAAGCCTAAGTCAGACTCATATTCCTGGCCAGTCCTGGGTGTTCACATGTGAATACAAGATTCAAAAGGGCCTAGTGGAAAGTAACAGCTAAGAAGACTTAAAAATGGCCTGAATTCTCAATGCTTTCCCTAACAGATCTTGTAGAAAGAAGCCTTGCTAGCTTGTAATGGTTAACCACAAATCCCTATCGAACTAACTACTAATTTAAAAACACAGTGGGGTGACATATATGAAGCCAGGCTTAAAAAAATAAAAAACAAAACGTATTTTTTTCAAAAATCTGAACAAGTATATCAGCAGTAACCCACTTCAAGAAATATTAATTTAATAAATTTAGTCTAACAAATTACTAGACAAAGAAATAAAGACAAAACAACAAAAACAGGTATCAGTGGGGAAATCAAATCCACAGTTGCTACAACATGTTATCTAAAATATTCAGTTTACAAAGAAACAGGAAAGTGTAACCCATACTCTAGGATAAAAATTGTTCATGGAATTAACTTCTGAGTGGCCTTCATATTGTGAATTTAATAGACAACAGATGAACATTGCTAAACAGCTGCTATAAATGCATTTTAAAAACTAAGAGAAACCAAGTTTAAATAATTAAATTTAAAAGATAAAATTATGAAAAGAATAAAATGGAATTTCTCAAGTTGAAAAGTATACTAATATTATTAGAATTATAGTTAACAATAATTTATTGTATTCTTCAATTCAGCTATAACAGAAAAATTGTAATGTCCACAACTCAAAGAAAGATAAACATTAGAAGTGATGGACATTTAGTTACCCTGATTTAATCATTACATATTGTCTACATTTATCAAAATTCCATATACCCCCAAAATATACAGCTATAATATAGCAATAATAAATACAAAAATTATTCATGAGAGAGTCTCAATTTGAATTGACAGGAAACAAAAAATCAGTGAACTTGAAGACAAATAAATAGAAATTATACAATCTGAAGAACAGAAATAGAAAGGATTGAAGAAAAATAAGGACTGCCTCAGAGAACTGTGCAGCAACAATAAAATGTACCAATATATGTGTCAGGAGAATTAGACAAAGAGAGAAGGTAGAGAAAGGGAGAAAAAATCAGAAGAAATAATGACTGAAGACTTCCTTAATTTGATTAAGAACTATCTACACATCAAAGAACCACACACAGACATATGATAGTCAACTGTAGAAGACCAAATATAAATACAAAATCTTGAAAGCAGCAAGAGAAAAATGGGCTCATTAAGCACAGGAGAGCATCAGTGAAATTAATAGCCGACTTTTGCTCTAAGTAAAGCAGAGGCCAGAAGGCAGTGGAATGACATACTTAAAGTGCTGGAAGAAAAAAAATGAAAAAAATCCCAAAATCTGAGAACCAAGGATAAACAAACGTATATACATACATCTATATGTGTGTGTGTGTATATGTGTGTGTGTGTGTGTGGGTGTATGAAATATCCAACAAAAATATCTACAATCTTTAAACATGAAGGTAAAATAAAGGCATTGTCACATATAGACTGAAAGATTTCATTACTAATAGACCACCAAAACACCAAATGAAGTCTTATAAAATGAGACCATAATGACTTCAGATTATAACTCAATTTCAAAAGGAGGATATGAATGGGCATCAGAAATGGTAAACATATGGGTTAATATGAAATATTCTAATTTTTTTAATGAAATTTCACTCTTGTTGCTCAGGCTGGCAACCTCTGCCTCCAGAGTTCAAGTGATTCTTCTGCGTCAGCCTCCCTAGGATTACAGGCATGCACCACCACGCCCAGCTAATTTTGTGTTTTTAGTAAAGACAGGGTTTCACCATGTTGGTCAGGCTGATTTCGAACTCCTGACCTCAGGTGATCTGCCTGCCTTGGCCTCCCAAAGTGCTGGGATTACAGGCATGAGCCACCGCATGCACCCAACCCACCCATTTAAATGATTTTTAAATCATTTACTGTCTTAACACTTTAAAAATACAAGGTAACATAAGTGACTAATTGTGACAAAATAGTATTAGGTGCATATCATATAAAGATTAGTATATGTGGCCGGGCGCGGTGGCTCAAGCCTGTAATCCCAGCACTTTGGGAGGCCGAGACGGGTGGATCACGAGGTCAGGAGATCGAGACCATCCTGGCTAACACCGTGAAACCCCGTCTCTACTAAAAAATACAAAAAACTAGCCGGGCGAGGTGGCGGGCGCCTGTAGTCCCAGCTACTC
>NW_016811385.1:1415113-1463641 GCF_001698545.2 Rhinopithecus bieti
AAAAAAAAAAAAAAAAAAAAAAAAAAAAAAAAAAGATTAGTATATGTGGCAATAATATCCAAAAGGAGAGGGAAGGAACAGACCTGTATTTGGACAGGTTTCCATATTTAACTAGAATTAAGGTAGTATTAATCTGAAGTAGTCTGTGATAAGTTAAAATGTCTATTATTATCCCTCAATCACCCAATAAAGAAACCTCCAAAATATACAGTTAAAGTGAATAGCAGAATAATTATAATGATATTCTTTTTTTTTTTTTTTTTTTTTTTTTTTTTTTTTTTTTTTTGAGACGGAGTCTGGCTCTGTGTCTCAGGCTGGCTGGAGTGTGGTGGCACCATCTCCGCTCACTGCAAGCTCCGCCTCCCGGGTTCACGCCATTCTCCTGCCTCAGCCTCCCGAGTAGCTGGGACTACAGGCGCCCGCCACCGCGCCCGGCTAGTTTTGTTGTATTTTTTTAGTAGAGACGGGGTTTCACCGTGTTAGCCAGGATGGTCTTGATCTCCTGACCTCGTGATCCGCCCGTCTCGGCCTCCCAAAGTGCTGGGATTACAGGCTTGAGCCACCGCGCCCGGCCATAATGATATTCTTAAAATTATTTATCACAAAAGATTTATCAAGTTTATCAAGTAAGAACAGAAGGACAAGAAAGGAGATATATAGAAAACATACAGCAAAATGGCAAACATAAATCTACTTATATAAATAATTACACTAACATGAATGGCTTAGACACCTCAATTAAAAAGCACAGATTGTTAAACTGAATAAAATTCCAAGATTTAACTATATGCTGTTAGGTAAAACAATTAACTTCAATTCAATAACAAAATAGATGGAATGTAAAAAGAAAAACTATGTAAATCTCAAACAGAAGAGTAATTATATAATATTACTATCGACTAAATAGACTTAAGACAAATATTCCTATTGACAAAGAGGGATATACCATAATGATAAAATGGTCACAAATCAGGTATATATAAAAGTTATAAAAGTATACACATTTAAAAAGAGAGATTCAAAATAGATAAATCAACAACTTGCAGAATGAAAAAGAGAAATAGACAATCCCACAATAGGAGATGGAGATTTCCATTATCAGAATAATAATGATAACATTACTATTATTTAGAGGCAATTATCATTATTTAGAGACAGGGTCTCACTCCACTCTGTAAGCCTAGACTGGAGAGTGCAGTGGCACAATCATAGCTCACTGTAACCTCTATCTCCTAGGATCAAACAGTAGAAACTAGGACAACAGCTGTGAGCCACAGTGGTTGACTACCTCACAATTATTGATATGATAATTAGACAATAAGTCAAGAAGATGTAGAAGACTGGACAATGCTATAAATTAACTTGACCTAACTGACATATGTAGAATTCTCCAAACTACCAAATACACATTTTTCACAGTTGCACATGGACTACTCTACAGGACAGAATATATACTAAGCCATGAAACGAGTCTTAATACATTTAAATGGATTGAAATCATAGAAAGTATAAGTTCTAGAACACAATAGATTTAAACTGAAAGTTAAAATAAATAAATAAAATACCCTTAAATAGTTGAAAATTTAAAATCACATATCTAAATACTCTAGACCAAAAAAGAAATCAAAGGAAAAACTAGAATACTAAAAAATTGAAGTACAATTTAAATCATAATTGACTAAACAAAAACAAGGTTTTTATATAACAGTTTTAAAAGTACCTAGGAAATTCATAAAGGCCATAAAACTTTTATAGCTGAAGAGCCTAGCAGAAAACATTACTAGTCATTAATGTAAATTAACAAAAACAAAAAGATTGTAGCATATTTTAAACTCTAGTTATTTATGACTTCTGGAAAACACAAACAAATTAATAAATATTTACTCTATATAGTGCTATGTTGCCCAATATTTTCTATCACCCACATGTAGTTATTGAGCATACCAAATTGAGGAGTGCTGCAAGTGTAAAATACATGGTTTTGGGTTTCAAAGGCTTAATAGAAAATTAAACATATAATATCTCATTAATAATGTACATTGATTACATGTTGAAACTATTTTGGTATTATGTTCAAATGTTTCTATACTGTGAATAAAGGGTGTGTTTTACCAAATATGTGGTTTTCTGCTCATCTCAACTCAAATATAATGAGATGTCTTTTTTTGCTTTTGAAAGTCAGAAAAAAATAGGGATATTTAAAAAACATATAACTGAAATATCATCAAGAGAAAATACTTCAAATATCTTAAGTGTCAAAGCCAACTTAAGATATTCTTTTATCACCCCTGAATACCCATATTACACTATTCTAGATTTTATGTGGCATATAATTTTATAATAGCAGTGTATTAACTTTTTAAAAATCTTATTAGGTTGAAGATCCATTAGGTCATAGTTCAGGTCTTACTCCTTTTTTAATACCACATGCTAATCCTTTAGTGGGTGATCAGTGCCACTTGTTGAAGGCTTTTGAATTAACTAATTTAAGTGTAAAATCACATTTCAGAGCTAAATGCTCATAAATTTGGTTTATTATCACTTGGCTCACATATGTTTCATTTACTAGATGAACACTATATTTCAAACCTATAAAAGCCTCATCTTTCAATAATTTGATTCTTAAATATTTATTGAAAAGAGATTTTATGCTAGCTGCTATAGGAGATGTCAAGTTAAGTAAAACATTTGAACAGTAAACAGTCTATATCTTTCTAGGTCTGAAGTAAGATTGCACATATTTCTAATGGATACACAAATGTAGAAAATAGATATATTTTCTGCAATTAAAGACTTAGATGCAAGGTAATTTCTTTTAAGAGAGAAAAGAACATGAAACATTATGCAAGCAATGAAACCAAATTAAAGACCAAAGACTAAAATTCACTATCTATCACAGAACCTCATATTTAATATGAACTTAATATCTAATAAGTGTTAATATCTTATCTCAAATAATGTGGTATTTCCAACACAATTTTTCTTATTGTACAAGTAGTCACAATTTGTATGATAAAGTTCACTTTAATGCCCAGAAAGAGGAAAACAGAAAGAAGCATTTTCTTCTTTTAAAAACTGAAGGGCCCATCATTGACTGGAAATTTAAAAATGTAAGAATGAGCTCATTGTATATTTCCCCAAGTGTAAAATTCTTATTATGAAAAAAGACAGTATGCAAGAAAATGTCGGGTTATATATGTGTCAAAAAGGAAGAGAGAGCCTGGCCTGAAAGCTGCCAGTGAAAGTCTAATTCACCTGAGTATACAAAGATTTGCATACACATGCACACACACAGACATGCACGCCCACATACCACCATATTACTTGGTGCTGAGAATCCAGAAAAATGTGCCTACACATCTGGGTATTTTCAGACACTTTGGGGTACAGCATGCTGAGAGTTTTAAAAGTTTTAACTAAGTGTAAGTTGCTCATGGGGCAGCTTAATTTTAAAGAAGAACCGTTGGCCCACTAGGTTTATATTCAACCAACAAAAACCAGTTGAGATATTGCATGTAAATCACTTCTAGGAAAGAGAGAGAGAGAGAAGAAAGAAGAAAACACATACTAAAGAATACATGACTGACAGAAAATTCTTTTCTTGGAGTAAGTTTGTTGTGAGGAAAGAGAGAAGAAACTGAGAACCGAATGATTAAAAATCAAGCCTAGATACCATGAGGGGATTTGGGATAGAGAACTGAAGACACAGACAAACATTTCCCACTTCACATATTTTATTATCCTGGTACTATATGTTAGTAAAAAATTAGTCACTATATAAGACAAAATGTAGAATTGGAAAATATATATTTTGTTCTAAATAGTTTTGAGTAAAGAAAATAATCTTGTCTGACAAAAGAAAAACTTACTGTTTAATTTATGGCAATAAATTGAACTCAATTTAATGACATTAGGTATTTTATGGTCTCCAAAATGTAATTCCTAAACTATAGTTATTTATCTAATTGACAATTTTATACCTATGGTAGTTTAATTTGAAGTAAGGAAAGATAATTGCACTTTTAATTTTCTCATTTTCAACCAAGTAAAATGTTCCTGACAATAATCTTTCTGCTTTTTGAGAGAAAATTACTCTGATAGAGATGCCACTTTGAATATCATGAAATTTTAAGTAGGATCCTTATTATGTTAAATTTAGGATATTTAATTATTGCAGATGTTATAATTTCTAAACCCATATTGAAACTGATATGATAGATTATAGAACAAAGAAAAAATGGAAATGGCTTAATTAAAATTAATGTAATTCTCTGATTTTCTGTACATGTAATATGATTTTAGTTTTAGTTTCTATGCTCTTCTTAGGCATCTGTACCAGCACAAAACGTATAGCTCAACATTAAAATTACTTTCTTAGGCAGAGACTCGATTTTTCCTTATCATCATATGTCTACCATTTTCTCATCACACACTCCTTCAAAACAGACCTCATATGTCCCTCTGAAGCCTGGTTGCCGATTGTCATGAATTACTTCTCCCCAACAAATAACCACAAATCAAAACAGAAATTGTTAAGTAGTAGCCTGAAAATGATGCTCCTCGCCCACCCATCTTCTCCTCTCCCTCACCACCTTCAGAAGAGTCACTGCAAAGGGGATGCTCAAGGCACTATTTATATATCTGTGTCTGCAAAGTGCCAAAGCAACTGATTTAAAGCCAATTTTAAAGTATAAACTATTTTTCTGTCTATGAGGAAAGAGATAATCAGCTTGTATGGTTTTTATAACTTTTCTCAGTTGTATTTACTATTTTTATTTTGAAATACAGGGATATGAAATCTGTCTCAATGTGATACATCAACTATTCATTGCATGTCTACATGGTACTAAAAACAGGAGTAGGATCCACAAAATATGTGGAAGACAGACATAGCAGGGCACCTATTATTGCAAATAAGGTAGCCAATTCTTATTAAGTAGATAGCTCTGTATGAATTAAACAACTAAAAATGTGTGAAGAAGTCATGAACAGAATAAAACCAAGACCAAATTATTCGCAAATTAGTATATCTATTCTCCATATGTGTGATATTAGTTGCCTTATGGTTACATGAAAATATTTGCATTTACTCTACTGATGATATAGCTAGCCAAAAAGCATTCTCTTTTATGCCACTGCTAATCTGTGGCTCATGAATTAGTATAAATTCTTCACTTATTTATCCAACTAATATTAGCACTTATTACTTGCCACACATTCTATAGAGAGATCCATCAAAACAATCATAGTTCTTGGCCCTATGGAGTTTCCACTATAATGAGAGGGATGTATGTTAATCAAAAAATTATGGTACATATTCGATTTTAAAATAAGCATTCTGAAAACAAATCAGAGAGAGAAGAAAAAAATAGGTTATTTATTTTATCATGGAGAGCAGAAGGAGTTTAGACAATTCCTTCGACCCTTGAAAGTAAATGATGGTTTGAAATTTTGAAGTTTAGAGAATGAAAATGAGTAAGCAAGTCATAATAGAAACATATAGTTTGTGGATGTGGTGGGCAGGTGGGGAGGAGTGTTAATGCACAGATTCTGAGGACAGAGGAGCATAATGTGAGAAAATTTTGTTATTAAAATTCACAAAGTGAACTGGGTGTGGTGGCTCACGGCTGTAATGTCAGCACTTTGGGAGGCCAAGGCTGGTGGATCACCTGCAGTCAGGACTTTGAGACCATCCCTGCCAACATGGCGAATCCTTGTCTCTACTAAAAATATATAAATTAACTGGGTGCGGTGGCACATTCCTGTAATCCCAGCTACTCGGGAGGCTGAGGCAGGAGAATCGCTTGAACCTGGGATGCTGAGGTTGCCGTGAGCCGAGATCATGCCATTGCACTCCAGCCTGGGCAACAGATATAGACTCCATCTCAAAAAAAAAAACAAAACAAAATCACAGAATCAAGTTGAAAAGTGAGATGTTTTGGGTGAACCTGGAGAAACAGACAAGGGTCAAGTCATGTCAAATCTTATTCACATGCCATGATACTATCCTTTGTAATTATTTTTAAAAATGCAGAAGCCATTGACAGATGTTAGGTAGGAACATAAGTAAAATTGTGCTTTAAATAGATTTGTTCTTCAGGATTAAGAAGGCATTAGAAGAGTGGAAGACTATTCAGTTCATAGCTTTATTAGTATTGCTCACCTTTTGCTTTGTAAGAGTGGAGATCCATTGCCTTATTTGGGAAAAATATTAAATTTTGAAATTAACAAGTACTTTGTTGACCAGATCAGAACAAGCTCATAAACAGCAGATATTCCTTAAGACTGATTATGGGCCGCTGATTATGGAACCCGGAGCGGAATAAGGCTCAACCAAGATGATAACACACAGCACTTTTAGGAGACCGAGACGGGGGGATCACGAGGTCAGCGCAGATCAAACACAAATCAAACACACATAACGAGAAACACCCGTCTCCATCACTAAAAACACAAAAAAACACCGGGGCGTCAGGTGGTGGGCCGCCTGCTAGTCCCAGCTGCTCGGCGAGGCTGACGGCAGGAGAATGCGGCGTCGACCCGGGGAGGGCTGAGCTTGCCGCTGAGCGACCGATCACGGCCACTGCACATCCTATCCTAAGCGACAGAAGCACGAGACTTCCGTCCTCAAAAAAAAAAAAAAAACAAAAAAAAAAAAAAAAAAGACTGATTATGAAATTTATCTTGTAATTGATTTATGACATACTAAAGGTTTTAAATATGTGATCTTTTCAAGCACTGCATAATCATTATATTATTTGGATTATAAGAAAAAAAGAAACTTCTGACATCACTGCCCACAAATATATGGTCATTCTTAAATCCTTCCTGAGACATGGTGAAAACTGGATGACCCAGAATTTCATGGCAATTACACAGTTTTATGTTGGCTCCCCTGGTGCTGTCAGGAACTAAGAGAAATGTCCATGACTGTGCTTCTATTTTTAGTGAGACTAATATTTTATAAGATTTCTATCTCTGTATATTGCATTAAACAATAATGATATGAATTATGCCTGACAGCTGTTTTCCATTTGTGTTACTTTTTCCTCATATACAAAAATAATAATTCACATTGCTCCAGTAACATGAACTCTACTTGACAGCTAACTGATTTTTTGTCAGTAGGCTTGGCATATAGAAGAACATTTATGATCGACTAATTAAATTTTAAAAGCATACAAAAATCAGTAAAATGGTCGTTAGTCATCCATATTTAATTTTTTTTCACCTATAATACATGTCCATTCTGGAAAACTGTTAAACTGAGGAAGCATTCATCAAGCTGTTATCTAATTACTGAAATGGGCTATTTGTTAGTTTGGTTTCTGTAATGGAATCAGAATTCAATTAATACTAGAAATATCTTGAAACTAACTTTGAATAATAAGTATATTCAATGATATAGTTTTATAAGAATAAATTGTATTTGGAAGTTTTTCATTTCAGTTTTACCACTGATATAATAAGCAGTATTGTTCACTACTGAAAACACACCTATCCTTAGTTTTTTGTGTTATTCTGAAAACTAAAGTCTTTTCTGTTAATCAGATTTCATTTCCAAGCATTTCAGTGGATGTAGTTAACATCCTTGTCTTATTAAAGAGCAGGTCCTTTTTTTTTATTTTAATGGTACAACTTTTTTAGATAACTAAATGAATTTTAAAATTATATGCATCATCTCCCTTGCCTTTATAATACTCCAATAATTCAACATCTGTAGAAGGCTATCACAATACATAATTGTAGGCAGAGTCAAACACATTACAATTTACAGGATTAGAATTTTCTGCAAGTTCATTCACATCCACTTTTTCCTGTGGCATCTTTGGGAATTCCTAGAATTTTATTTTATTTTATTTGTTTTTTGAGACTGAGTCTCGCTCTGTCACCCAGGCAGGAGTGGAGTGGTACAATCTCGGCTCACTGCAACCTCTGCCTCCCGAGTTCAAGAGATTCTCCTGCCTCAAACTCCTGAGTAGCTGGGACTACAGGCATGTGCCAAAGTGTCTGGCTAATTTTTTGTATTTTTAGTAGAGACGGAGTTTCACTGTGTTGGTCAGGTTGCTCCCGAAATCCTGACTTCAATAAATCCGCCCTTCTTGGCCTCCAAAAGTGCTGGGATTACAGACATGAGCCACAACTCCCAGATGGGAATTCCTAGAAATTTTTGAAGCCTCTGACCATGTTGGAGTAACTGGAGCGGGGTTTGATTTCCTGCTATTAGGTATGTATAATATAAACCTTATATAGTATGAATTACTAAAGCTACAAAAAAACTATTTACAGATATTGAAAACATAGTGCAGAACTTTGATGCATGAGAGAGGGAAAAACATAAAAAAGAGCCCCATATTTGTTTAATCTTTCTGCCTAGAGGCATTCTCAGACTGGTGCAGAGAAATGGAAGCCAACCAGAGTGTATCGCTGTGCTGAGTTAAGGGCTAACATTGGAGATTGGGAATGACAAGTTGGCTGGGGTTTGTGAAATAGGATGCTGCCAAAAATAATAGCTGAGCAGAAAAGAGGCACCGAAAGTCTGGTGGGGGTTTTCTATAAGTTCTTGGTTGAGAGGAATATGCACAAGTGTAATGAAGTCTTCATGAGTCCTAGCAGACATCAGCTTCTGTGAGAGGCAAAAGAAGATAAAGGTTGTGTAGTGTTGGGAAGTTTTACAGTTTTAGTCAAGTCAGATGGTAGAGACCTTGATGAGCATCCATAGCATTCAGTTGACACCACGGAAATGAAATAGTCTCCAGAAAATTTTAGGTGAATGGAACACACATTGCAACTAAAAACCAAAACTGAGCCAAATCTTCCCTAAGAAAAAATAGCAGAAATATAAAGCCAAGGATGAGAGCATTAGCAGGATTATCAAGTAACGTGATTGGCTATGAAAACATAATGGGAAGAGAACATAATCAAACTCAATAATTCATATAGTCCTCATTGTCGATCATTCAATCAACACTATTACATATGAGAAGGAACTAGAATGTGTTACACACAATGAATCAAAAAAGCAGTAAATAGATTCCAAGATAACAAAGATGTTGAAATAATCAGATACAAACTTCAAAATCTCTATTATATTAAATAATCAGATATAAACTTCAAATTCTCTATTTTATTAAAATTTTAAAAATAGACATAAGTAGTAAAGTAGGGAATCTTAACACAGAAATATAAACCATGTGCAAAACCAAATGAAAGTTGTAGAATTAAAAAGTGTGCCCTGAATTCTGGGTGATAAACTAACAGGGTGAGACCCTGTCTAACAACAACAAAAGAGACAATTGCATTTCTTCTGGAAAGAGACTTTCTCGGTCAGTTAAGAAACTTGCAGAATCCCTTCCTGCACTTAAAGGAACAACACAAGTTGGAGTGGAGAACGAGACAAAGTTAGAAAACCCTTGACTGGGAGTTTTGAGCAAGATGGCTGAATAGGAACTGCTCCGGTATGCAGTTCCCAGTGAGACCAATGGAGAAGGTGGTGATTTCTGCATTTTCAACTGTGGTATCCGGTTCATCTCACTGGGAGTGGTTAGACAGTGGCTGCAGCCCAAGGATGGCAGAGGGCAAGCTGAAGCAGGGTGGGGCATCGCCTCACCCGAGAAGCAAAGGAGGTCAGGGAACTCCCTCCCCTAGTCAAGGGAAGCCATGAGGGACTGTGCTGTGAGGGATGGTGCTATCTGGCCCAGATACTATGCTTTTCCCATGGTCTTCACAACCCACAGACTAGGAGATTTCCTCTGGTGCCTACACCACCAGGGCCCTGGGTTTCAAGCACAAAACTGGGCAGCCGTTTGGGCAGACACCAAGCTAACTGCAGAAGTTGTTTCTGTTTGTTTGCTTGTTTTGGTTTTTGTTTTGTTTTGTTTTTTCCCAGTGGTGCCTAGAATGCCAGAGAGACAGAACCGTTCACTCCTCTGGAAAGGGGGCTGAAACTAGGGAGCCAAGTGGTATTGCTCAGTAGATCCCACTCCCATGAAGCCCAGCTAGGTAAGATCCACTGGCTTGAAATTCTCACTGCCAGCACAGCATCTGAAGTCAACCTGGGATGCTTGAGCTTGGTGGGTGGAGGGGCATCCACCAATACTCAGGCTTTAGGAGGTGTCTTCCCCTCACAGTGTAAACAAAGCTCCCAGGAAGTTGGAACTGGGTGTGGAACCCACTGCAGCACAGCAAAGCCACTGTAGCCAGATTCCCTCTCTAGATTTCTCCTCTCTGAGCAGGGCATCTCTGAAAGAAAGGCAGCAGCCCCAGTCAGGGGCTTATAGATAAAACTCCCACCTCCTGGGGACAGAGCAACTGGGGGAAGGGGCAGCTGTGGGTGCAACTTCAGCAGACTTAAATGTTCCTGCCTGCCAGCTAGGAAGAGAGTAATGGATCTCCCAGTGCAGTGCTCAAGCTATGGTAAGGGACACCTCCTTAAGCGGGTCCCTGACCCCCATGGCTCCTGACTGAGAGACACTTCCAAGCAGGAGTCGACAGACACCTCATACAGGAGAGCTCCTGCTGGCATCTGGCCAGTGCCTCTCTGGGATGAAGCCTCCAGAGGAAGGAGCAGGCAGCCATCTTTGCTGTTCTGCAGCTTCTGCTGGTGATACTCAAGCAAACAGACTTCCCACTATTATTGTGTGGGAGGCTAAGAACCTGCTTTGTGAATCTGGGTACTCCTGTATTGTGTGCATATATATTTAGGATAGTTACCTGTTCTTGTTGCAAGGATCCCTTTACCATTATGTAATGCTCTTCATTGTCTTTTTCGATCTTCGTTGATTTAAAGTCTGTTTTATCAGTGACTAGGATTGTAAACCCTGAAGACCTGCTGGAGGTCTGCAGTGGACCTCCAGCAAACTCCTGCAGACCTGCAGAAGAGGGACCTGACTGTTAGAAGGAAAACCAAGAAACAGAAAGCAATAGTATCAACATCAGCAAAAAGGTCACCCACTCAAAAACGTCATCTGAAGGTCACCAACATCAAAGACCAAAGGTAAATAAATCGTGAAGATGAGAACAAACCAGCACAACAAGGCTAAAAATTCCAAAACCAGAATGACTATTCTCCTCCAAAGGATCACAATTCCTAGCCAGAAAGGGAACAAAACTGGGCAGAGAATGAGTTTGATGAGTTGACAGAAGTAGGCTTCAAAAGGTGGGTAATAACAAAATCTTCTTAGCTAAAAGAGTATGTTCTAACCCAATGCAAGGAAGCTAAGCACCTTCATAAAAGGTTACAGGAATTGCTACCTGGAATAACCAGTTTTAGAGAAGAACATCAATGACCTGATGGAGTTGAAAAACAAAGCACAAGAACTTGGGGAAGCATACACAAGTAACAATAGCCAAATTGATCAAGCAAAAGAAAGGATATCAGAGATTGAAAATCAACTTAATGAAATAAAACATGAAGACAATATTAGAGAAGAAAGAATGAAAAAGAATAAACAAAGCCTTCAAGAAATATGATACTATGTGAAAAGACCAAATCTACGTTTGATTAGTGTACCTGAAAGTGACAGGGGGAATGGAACCAAGTTGGAAAACACACTTCAGGATATTATCCAAGAGAACTTCCCCAACCTAGCAAGACAGGCCAACATTCAAATTTAGGAAATACAGAGAACACCACAAAGATACCCCTTGAGAAGAGCAACCCCAAGACACATAATAATCAGATTCACCAAGGTTGAAATGAAGAAAAAAATGTTAAGGGCAGCCAGAGATAAAGTTTGGGTTACCAACAAAGGGAATCCCATCAGACTAACAGCTGCTCTCTCAGCAGAAACACAAGCCAGAAGAGAGGTGGGGCCAATATTCAACATTCTTAAAGAAAAGAATTTTCAACCCAGAATTTCATATCCAAACTAAGCTTCATAAGTGAAGGAGAAATAACATTCTTTACAGACAAGCAAATGCTGAGAGATTTTGTCACCACCACGCCTGCGTTACAAGAGCTCCTAAAGGAAGCATGGTGGTTCTCGCCTATAATCCCAGCACTTTGGGAGGCCAAGGCAGGTGGATCATCATGAGGTCAAGATATCAAGACCATCCTGGCCAACATGATGAAACCCCATCTCTACAAAAATACAAAAATCAGTTGAGCGTGGTGCATGTGCCTATAGTCCCAGGTACTCAGGAGGCTGAGGCAAGACAGTCTCTTGAACCCAGGAGGCAGAGGTTGCAGTGAGACGAGATCACACCACAGCACTCCAGCCTGGTGACAGAGGAAGACTCCATCAAAAAAAAAAAAAAAAAAAAAAAAAAAAAAAAAAAAACACTAAATATGGAAAGGAAAAACTGGTAGCAGCAACTGCAAAAACATACCAAAATGTAAAGACCATCAACACTATGAAGAAACTGCATCAACTAATGGGCAAAATAACCAGCTACCATCATACTGACAGGATCAAATTCACACATAACGATGTTAACCTTAAATGTAAATGGGCTACATGACCCAATTAAAAGACATAGACTTGCAAATTGGATAAAGAGTCAAGACCCATCAGTGTACTGTATTCATGAGACCTATCTCAATGCAAAGACACACATAGGCTCAAAATAAAGGGATAGAGGAATATTTACCAAGCAAATGGAAAGCAAAAAAAGCAGGGTTTACAATCCTAGTCACTGATAAAACAGACTTTATACCAACAAAGATCAAAAAAGACAATGAAGGGCATTACATAATGGTAAAGGGATAAATGCAGCAAGAAGAGCTAACTATCCTAAATATATATGCACACAATACAGGAGCACCCAGATTCACAAAGCAAGTTCTTAGAGACCTACAAAGAGACTTAGACTCCCACACAATAATAGTGGGAGACTTTACCATCCCACTGTCAATATTAGACAGATCAATGAGACAGAAAATCAATAAGTATATTCAGGACTTGAACTCAGTTCTGGACCAAGCAGACCTAATAGACATCTATAGAACTGTCCACCCCAAACCAACAGAATATAAATTCTTCTCAGCACCACATAGCACTTATTCTAAAATTGACCACATGATTGAAAGTAAAACACGCCTCAGCAAATGCAAAAGAATGGAAATCCTAACAACCAGTCTCTCAGACCACCGTGCAATCAAATTAGAACTCAGGATTAAGAAATTCACTCAAAACCGCACAATATTATGGAAACTGAACGACCTGCTCCTGAATGACTACCGAATAAATAACAAAGTTAAGGTAGAAATAAATAAGCTCTTTGAAACCAGTGAGAACAAAGACACAATGTACCAGAATCTCTGTGACACAGCTAAAAAGCAGAGTTTGGAGGGAAATTGATTTCACTAAATGCCCATGAGAAAGAGTGAAAGATCTAAAATCAACACCCTAACATCACAATTAAAACAACTAGAGAAGCAAGAGCAAACGAATTCAAAGCAGAAGACAAGAAATTACTAAGATCGGAGCACAACTGAAGGAGTTCAAGACACAAAAAAACCTTTAAAAAATCAATGAATCCAGGAGCTGGTTTTTTGAAAAGATTAAAAACATAGACCACTAGCCAAACTAATAAAGAAGAAAGGAGAGAAGAATCAAATAAACACAATAAAAACTGATAAAGAGAATATTACCACCAGTCCCACAGAAATACAAACTACCATCAGAGAATACTATAAACACCTCTATGCAAATAAACTAGAAAATCTAGAAGAAATGGATGAATTCCTGGACACATACACCCACCCAAGTCTCAACCAGGAAGAAGTCGAATCCCTGAATAGACCAATACAAGTTCTGAAATCGAGGCACTAATTAATAGCCTGCCTACCAAAAACAGCCCAGGACCAGAAGGATTATCAGCTGAATTCTACCAGATGTACAGATAGGAGCTGGTATTATCCTTCTGAAACTATTCCAAATAATAGAAAAAGAGAGACTCCTCCCTAATTCATTTTATGAAGCCAGCATCATCTTTATACCAAAACCTGGCAGAGAAACAACAAAAAAAGAAAATTTCAGGCCAATATCCCTGATGAACATTGATGCAAAAACCCACAATAAAATACTGGCAAACTGAATTCAGTAGCACATCAAAAAGCTTATCCGTCACGATCAAGTCAGCTTCATCCCTGGGATGCAAGGCTGGTTTAACATATGCAAAACAATTAATGTAATCCATCACATAAACAGAACCAAAGACAAAATCCACATGATTACCTCAATAGATGCAGAAAACACCTTCAATAAAATTCAACAGCCCTTCATGCTAAAAACTCTGAATAAACAAAGCATTGATGAAATGCGTCTGGAAATAATAAGACCTATTTATGACAAATCCACAGCCAATATCATACTGAATGGGCAAAAGCTGGAAGCATTCCCTTTGAAAACCAGCACAAGACAAGGATACCCTCTCTCACCACTCCTATTCAACACAGTATGGGAAGTTCTGACCAGGCCAATCAGGCAAGAGAAATAAATAAAGCGTATTCAAACAGGAAGACAGGAAGTCAAATTGTCTCTGTTTGCAGATGACACGATTGTATTTTTAGAAAACCCCATCGCCTCAGCCCAAAAACTCCTTAAGCTGATAAGCAATTTAGCGAAGTCTCAGGACACAAAATCAGTGTGGAAAAATCACAAGCATTCTTATACATCAATAATAGGCAAACAGAGAGCCAAATCATGATTGAACTCGCACTCACAATTGCTACAAAAAGAATAAAATACCTATGAATACAACTTACAAGGGATGGGAGGGACTTCTTTAAGGAGAACTGCAAACCACTGCTCAAGGAAATAAGAAAAGACACAAACAAATGGAAAAACATTCCATACTCATGGATAAGAAGAATCAATATCGTCCAGATGTGGTGGCTCACGCCTGTAATCTCAGCACTTTAGGAAGCCAAGACTGGCGGATCACGAAGTCAGGAGATCGAGACCATCCTGGCCAACACGGTGAAATCCTGTCTCTACTAAAAATACAAAAAAAAATTAGCTGGACATAGTGGCGGGCCCCTGTAGTCCCAGCTACTCAGGAGGCTGAGGCAGGAGAATGGTGTGAACCCAGAAGGCAGAGCTTGCAATGAGCCCAGATCATGCCACTGCACACCAGCCTGGATGACAGATTGAGACTTTGTCTCCAAAAAAAAAAAGAAGAAGAAGAAGAAGAAGAAGAAGAATCAATATTGTGAAAATGTTCAAACTGCCCAAAGTAATTTATAGATTCAATGCTCTTCCTATCAAGCTACCATTGACTTTCCTCACAGAATTAGAAAAAACTACTTTAAATCTCATATTGAATCAAAGAATAGCCCATATAGCCATGACAATCCTAAGCAAAAAGAACAAAGCTAAAGGCATCATGCTACCTGACTTCAAACTATACTGCAAGTCTACAGTAACCAAAACTGCATGGTACTGTTACCAACACAGATATATAGACCAATGGAACAGAACAAAGGCCTCCAAAATAACATCACAAATCTACAACCATCTAGTCTGACAAACCTGACAAAAACAAGCAATGGGAAATGGATTCCCTATTTAATAAATGGTGTTTGGAAAACTGTCTAGCCATATGAAAAAAACTGAAACTGGACCCCTTCATTACATCTTACACAAAAATTAACTCAAGATGGATTAAGACTTAAATGTAAGACCTAAAACCATAAAAATACTAGAAGAAAACCTGACAACACTATTCAGGTCCTAGGCATGGACAAAGACTTTATGACCAAAATATCAAAAGCAATTGGAACAAAAGCCAATATTGACAAATGTGATCTAATTAAAGTAAAGAGCTTCTGCACAGCAAAAGAAACTATCATCAGAGTGAACAGGCAACCTACAGAATGGGAGAAAATGTTTACAATCTATCCATCTGACAAAGGGCTAATATTCAGAATCTACAACGAACTTAAACAAATTTACAAGAAAAAACAAACCCATAACAAAGTGGGCAAAGGATATGAACAGATACTTTTCAAAAGAAGACACTTGTGCAGGCAACAAACATATGAAAAAAAGCTCAACATCACTGGTCATTAGAGAAATGCAAATCAAAACCGCAGTGAGATGCCATCTCATGCCCGTTAGAATGGCGATCATTAAAAAGTCAGGAAACAACAGATGCTGGATAGGATGTAAATAAATAGCAAGGCTTTTACACTGTTGGTGGGAGTGTAAATTAATTCAACCATTGTGGAAGACAGTGTGTTGATTCCTCAAGGATCTAGAACCAGAAATACCATTTAAACCAGCAATCCCATTACTGGCTATATACCCAAAGGATTATAAATCATTCTACTATAAAGACACATGCCCACATATGTTCACTGAAGCACTATTCACAGTAGCAAAGGCTTGGAACCAACCCAAATGCCCATCAATGATAGACTGGGTAAAGAAAATGTGGCACATAAACACGATGGAATAGTATGCAGCCATAAAAAAAGAATGAGTTCATGTCCTTTGCAGGGACATGGTTGAAGCTGGAAACCATCATTCTCAGCAAACTAATACAGGAACAGAAAACTGAACACTGCGTGTTGTCACTTATAAGTGGGAGTTGAACAGTGAGAACTTTAGGAGGGGAACATCACACACTGGGGCCTGTCGGGGGGTGGGGGGCAAGGAGAGCAATAGCATTAAGAGAAATACCCAATATAAATGACAGGTTGATAGTTGATGGGTGCAGCAAACCACCATGGCACATGTATACCTATGTAACAAACCTACACGTTCTGCACAGGTATCCCAGCACTTAAAGTGTGTGTGTATACATATCTATATATCTATATATCTATCTATATATAGATATATATCTATACATAGATATGTATGAATTAGGAAAAAGGCTCAATAGCAATATATTGGACACTACAGAAGGAAGCACTAATAAACTTCAAGAAATAACAGGAAAAATGTACCCAACCTGATGAATACATTTAAAAAAATTGAAAACAATGAGCAGAGCCTTAGAAACAAGTAGGACAATAATAATCACAATAACTTACATGTAATTTGATTCAGAAGGACAGAAGAGAGAGAAAGAGAAACAGTGGGGTAGAAAAAAGTATTAGAAAGAATAATGGCTTAAAATTTTCCAATATTTATTGAAAAGATTATCCTACAGATCCAAGATGCTAGCAATCATCTTGATACTAGCAATTCATCTCTAAACAGATGAATAAAAGGAAAATCACATGAGACACATCATGGCTAACCTGCTAAAAAACAATGATAAAGTAAATTTCTAAAATCCAAAACAAAACAGGAGAATAAAACCCATTACACAGAGAAGAAAAATTATACAAAGCCATTTAACTTCTCAGAAACAAAAGACATCAAAATCAAATGATGTTTAAAAACAATTTTTAATGCTGAAAATAATTAAAATAAATTATCAGGTAGAATATTGTAATCAGAATTATGTATTCTTCAAAAACGATGCTGAAGACAAGACATTATAAAATAAATGCTGAAAGGATTGTCAAAAGAATTACACTACGAAAAGTGCATCAACATAATCACACCGAAGGAATATAATACCAAATAGAAAACTAGATCTCTAGGAAGAAAAAAAAGTCCCCAGGAATTGAAAATATGTGTGTATAAATTAATTTTTTCTCTTATTTTTTTAAAAACAAGAATCTGCTCAAAATAAATTCATAAATAATTCTATGCTATGAAATCTTTGACAGGTAGAAGTAAAATGTGTGACCACAAGTATACTACAAATAGTGTGGAAAAAATATAAATATGCTTTTATAAGTTTCTCATATTTTACGCTGAGTGCCACAATAAAACCAGGTCGACTGCATTAATTTAAGGATGTACATATTCATTTCTAGTGCAACCACTAAAACACACAAAAGAAACTGTTTATAATTATAAAGGTAACAAGTAAATTAAAGCAAAATGCCAAAATGTTTGCCCCAAATGAAAACAGGAAACAGGAATAAGAGAATAAAATAGATGGGATAAATAGTAAAATAGGTATGAAAATATATATATTTGCATTAAATAATAATTGAATAAAAATTCAAGTTTAAGGCAAACGCATTTATAAAACATTAAGAGAATAAATTATATGATAACCATAATTTATGTAGATTGAACATAAGGACATAGATATGTTGAAAGCAAAAGGATGAGGAACAAAAATGTAGCATGCAAAGTGTTAATAGAAGAAAATGCTGACTATGTAACGTATATAGAAACAGAGGTTTTTTATTGATAAAAATATCAGTTCAGTAGGAATTACAGAAAACCTAAACATGCATGCCTCTGTGAACAGCTTCAAACTACATAAAGCAAAAATTAATAAAACTGGAAAAAAATCAAATAATAAAACCATAGTTGAAGAATTCAGAAACCCTTCCTCAGAAATTTTAGAAAACTAGACCAGAAATAGGAAGTATATAGAAAATTCAAACATCAATATCAACCAACTTGCTCAAACTAACATTTAGAGAAAACACACACAAAGATAGGCAGAATATTCTTATTTTAATGTATGAAAATGTTCAACAGAATTGACTTTATCTGTAGGACCAAAACCAATTCGTCAACAAATTTAAAATAATACGTTTCTACAGAATATGATTTCTGAATTTAATGAAATTATTTTGGAAACTAATAACGATAATTATATAAAGAGCACATCAATATTCGAAAATGAAGTATCACCTGCATAAATAACCATGATTTAAAGAAATTACAAGATGAATTTGAAAATTTTTTTAAATAAATGACAGTAAAATATAGCTAATTAATATTTGTGGTATGTAAATAAAAAAGAAGCCATTAAAATATCTGATAAAATTTTAATATTAAGATACTAGAAAAAATAAAATAGATTGAGCCTGAACAAAACATATAAGGAGGATAAGAACAGAAATTGACAAAACTGAAATTAGGTAAGTATTGGACAACATTAAAAAAAACTAAATGGTAGATCTTTGAAAAGATAAATATAATTCATAAGATTTTAGGCCAACAAGACAAAACGAAAATATAAGAAAAAACAAATTTATAACATCAAATGAAAGAAAGATGTCATTAAGATGATGTTAGTTATGTTAGTAGAGTTTCTTTATCATTATGTGTTCCCCTGTGTTCCTCTGTTCATCTCTGGTAATGTTTCTTTTTCTGAAATGTACTTAATATAGCTATGTTATGTTTCTTTTGATTAGTGTTGTCATGATAAACTTTTTTTCTATTCTTACAAAACAACCTCATGCCAATTTGAAAATTTATGTTAAATGAATGCAAACATTGAACTGTAAAGTTTACCAAAACAGAGAATAGAGGGCCTAAATAACACCACATCAAATAAAAATTCATAATTAAAAGTACTTTCAGAGGCCATACACAAAAATACTGCACAACATATGATTCCATTTATATGATTTTTAGAAAAGGAAAATAAATGAAATAGCCCTAGATTAACCACTATGGAGACTAAGAATGTATTTAAGCCACCAAGAGAAAGTGGGCATTACAGAGTGTTTCGTTTAACTATAATGCCTTTTCTCTTTCACTGTTACACTTCAGTCAAAATTTTGTAATTGCTTTATCTGATGATTTCAACTTTAATCTGCTTTGTTAAGCATTTTTCTTTGACATGGTGAGTGACTGTGGTCTAAGAGAATATCTTCAGATATCAAACTTACTAATATCTCGTCGGTTGAGAGTTTCGCTTCAACTGAATATAAACACAGTCTGGCTTCCATGTAACTAAATAATTAATTTATGTAACTGATCTGGAAGCATTTTCTTTTAAATAGTTTTAAATACAGAATAGTGGTATATTCTTCTACTACTTTTTGGAATAGTCTATAAATGTCAAATAGGTCAAGTTGGAGGTGTTTCTTCAGTGTTCTGTATCTTTACTGATATTCAGTCAATATTTTCTATTAATTATTGAGAAATGCATGCTCAAACTTTCCAAGTACACTTTGATTTCTCTTTTTATTTCTATGAATTTTAGAATGTATGTATTTTAAAGGTCTCTTGTTTTCATGTGTACACATTTGATTGTCATATATTCTTGGATAATTGATTTCTTTATAATTATGCATTCCCTTATTCATCTCTGGTAATGTTTCTTTTTCTGAAATGTACTTAATATGTTAGGTTTATTTTGATTATTGCTTTCATGGTAAATCTTTTTCTATTCTTTATCTTTTAACCTGCTTATATATTTGTATTTCATTGAATTTCTTGTAGACAGCATTTAGTTAGACTTTGTGTCTTTATCCATTCTGAAAAATCTCTGGCTTCTAATTGATGTAAGAGCATTTACATTTAAAGTAATAATTGATATTCTGTTAAAATCTACCATCTTGCTAGCACTCATCTTTTTTTATGTCTGTTCTTTGTGTATTTTTTTTTTTCATTTTACAGGCAATCCTTTGAATTAATTGAGCTTTAAATTTGTTTTTCTTTTATCTCCACTGTAGGCTAATTATATTTGTTATTGGAATAATTTTTGGTGGTTACCCTAGGTTTTATAATATCCACTTTTAGAATTGTGCTATTATTGTCATCAACTTTCATACGTGCTATAGAAATGCAATTCTTGACTTTTTGACACCACATTTCTCCAACAGACTCTGCATCTTTCTTCTTTTTTCAACCCACTCTTATCTATTTAGTTTTCTGTTATCATGAAAGAAATTACCATGAACTTGGTAGCTTAAAAAAAAATTCAGAAGTCCGGGTATGGCATATCTGGGCACTCTGCTCAGGATTTCAAATAGCTGAAATCCAGGTGACAGCCCGACTGCATTCTCATCCATAGCTCATATGGAGGTTGGCAGAGTTCTGTTCCAGTGGTCGTGAAACTTACGTACCTGTTTTCTTGCTGACTGTTAGCCTGGAGCTGCATTCAGCTTAGAGAGGTTGTCTTCAGGTTGCAGACTCGTGGTTTTCTCACAACACAGCAAATTGTTTATTTGAGGCCAACAGAAGAATGTCTCTTTTTTAAAATCTCTCTGACTTCTTTTCTCTGACCTCTAAATTATCTTTTTAAAAGGTATCACTAAATTAGGCCAGATTCTTTCACACTCAATGGGAAGAGATTATTCAAGGGATACAAATCATGGGGAGAGACTTGGGGGGCCATCTTGGAATTCTGACTATCACTTGAGCTTTACTTCCTTCTTCCAACAATCCACTCCTTGTAGTATTTAATTACCAAGATAGAATTAGTCTGATTTTCAACAAGAGAATATCCATTCTTTTCATGAAGGAGAAGAAAACTAAATTAAGGTGGTAATAATAGGATTCTATTTAGTCAGTCAGAAAAGGGAGTACATCTGGTCAGGAGGGAGGAATTCATGGATGTTTTATTTCATTAAACAATAATCATTATGTTTTCTCTTTTTTTCTAAAAGGTCACCAGGGTATCAGAATTGTCACCTTTTCTTTCCAAATATTTCCTGAATTTGTTTATTTTTTACTACCTCCACAGCCATTTTCACCAATATACTATTATCTCTTTCTGGAAGATGGCCCTCTAACCAATATCTCTTACTATCTACCTTCTAATCTTTTCTGACACCATTCAGGCCCATCCTTTAATTCTTTAAAATTTAGTCAGATTGATGAGTGAAAGGAAGTATTCAGTTGTGGCTGCTATTAAGAATGTTGATAATTGTATCTTTAGATTTAATTATCTCCTGACAATCTCCTTAAAATTCTGCTTTCAGCATTCAAACCGTAAAAATTTACTAATGGCACTCATATTTACAGCCACAGTGACAAACTGGCTCAGTTTGATAAATGTAATTGATGCCCTTGTATATTCAGAAAGCCCCTACTTTTGAGACTTTCTAGACATTAGAGGATCAATTATAACAATATAGAGAAAGACAATTTATATAACATTTAAAAGAATAATTCAGGAGCTCTATATAATGCAGTATTAAATAGAAAATGAGAAACATTTGGGGTTTTATTGCTCACAAGACAGTTGAAAATTGATTATATTCAGATGACTGCATTGATACTATATAAAATAATTGTGGACAATATATTGATCATAATGAAATATACCTCTTTTAAGAATGGCCTTACAGCATTTTCTTTAAAATTTTGGAATATTTAAAATTCAAAATAACTGAATGGAGAAAACAAAATATCCCTTGAATAAAATAGGTCACTTTTATCTTTGAAAGATTATTCTTCTATGGTGTTTGATTGTTCATCGTGATCAAAGACAGGCATGAGTTGACTTAAAATAAATGTATTTTGTCTTACAGATCCAAGGTTGATTTCTGCAGTTTTGGTTTCATTCCAACTTAAATTTATATAGGTATTACTTTAAAGGTTCTCACCAATTTAGCCAAAGTTAATTTCACATAGATAGAATAAAGATAATGATCATCTTCTGCCTGTAAAGTATTTGGAAATCCAAGTATAAAACTGCTACAAAGTACAAAATATTACTTTAATAGGATACAAAACATTGAATTCTGAGGCTCTTGTTGAGTACTTCCTTTTAAGATATTTCATGTTAATGTATCTCCAGCTAATTTTTCTGGCTATACAGCATATGTCTGCTCTCTGTCTTTCTGATAAATGACATCCTCCTACTTTTTCTGTACCCTATGTGTTATTGAAAATGTAAATCTTCTAGAAAAGAGACCCAGCAATGACTTTGCCAAAAGACTTTCCAAATTTCTACTTACAAACTTGGAAATTATTATTTAAACTTTGCAAACTCAAAGTTATATTTTCTCTTAATTAATTTTAATATAATTTTACTGTTAAGTCAATCTTGTTTTATTTTTTTCATTTTCTTTGGTAAACTGATTGTCTGCTTTCTGCATCTTTTCATATGTTTTAAATCATCTTTTTGAATGAGAAAGTCCTGTGAGTAAATCTGGTAAAAGTACTTTTCTGAGTGCTGCTACAGTAGATCTCCCTTCTCTGTGGGATATATATTCCAAGACTCCCAGTGGATGCCTGAAACCAGGCTAGTACTGAACTGTATATATACTGCTTTTTGCTATACCTAAATATCTATGATAAAGTTTAATTTTCAAATTTGGCACAATCGGAAAGTAACAACAATAACCAATAATAAAACAGAAAAATTATAAGCATATGCTGTATTAAACTTATGTGAATGTGTTCTCCATTTTCCCTCCCTCTCAAAGTACTGCAATATTTTTGAAACAAGGTTGACTGCGGGTAATTGAAACGATGGAAAATGAAACCATGGATAAGGGATCACTACTGCACTAATGATGCATCTCACTACCCTTTTGTGTAACTTTGTCAAAAATAGAAGAATAGAAACTTGAAACAGGAAAATTGGTATGACTCTGTGAAACATGAAATTCAGCTGGCCCTTAAGGAAACTAAATATTGAGATATCACTTTTTTTAAAAATGTAACTGAGCATACAAATCTAACCTGAAGTTTATCCTTGACCTTCTTTGGGTTTCTGATGTATTCTTTCATTAAATTTATCATTAATCTTCTTAAAATACCTATTAAGCCTGCCTAATATATGCTTTGACTGTAACACTTTCAATAATGGCTGCTATTGATTTAGTCCATGTGTCATTAGACAAGATCCTCTCATAATTCTTACATTTATCTCATACTATACTTTCCATACTTATGGAGGCAAAATAAGGTGTAGGATTATGAGCAAAGGCTCTGATATCGAAGAGGAGTTCAAATATTGGATCTTTCACTTAACAGCTATACTACCATGAACATTTCTAATATCTTAGCCATCAGGATAGACTAAGTTATGCTGGAGTAGCAAATATCCCCCAATCTTATTGTCTTAAAACAATAGAAAGTTATTTTTTAACTCATGCTACATGTCCATTGAAGTTTATCTTGAGAAAGTAGATGTAAATTGAAACTATGCTCATTTTAATCACTCATGAAAAAATACTGAAGAACTGCCACAATTAAATATTCTCTATAACTTTTCCAGGACAAAGAGAGCTTTGCAAAGTTTTGACCTGGCAATTAAATTATTGACTTTTAGTCAAAATGAATTGGCCACTCATCAATCACATAACTGAAGTAGCAGAGATGGGACCAGGAAATTGCCCTCAACTGTGCCCAAGTAGAAAAGAGTTGGAATTATTTGATGAAAATTTCTATTGACTACTACATTTATGTCTCCTGGTTCTTTAAAGAAAAATACTTAATTGTATATTTCAAAATAACAAAAAGAGTGTAATTGAATTGTTTATAACTCAAAAGATAAATGCTTGAGGGATGGATACCCCATTTTCAATAATGTGTTTATTTCATTTTGCATGCCTGTATCAAAACATCTCATATACCTTATCTATCTATCTATCTATCTATCTATCTATCTATCTATCTATGTATCATCTATTATCTATCTATCTAAATATACCTACTATGTACCACAAAAATAAAAAAGTATACGATTATTATAGTGCCTATGCCATAAAGCTGCTTCAAGTAGTTAGATATTGAAAGTAGAATTCTTACCATAAGGTATAACATATAGTATAAATTACTAAACCTAGCACTATTTCATCATAATTTTTATCTTCAACAATATGGTAGAAAGGGAAAGTTTGCCGATTTTAGACTTTCTTCTTTATCCTTTTCCTTTTACTTATTTTATTATATTTTTTAACTTTGTTTTTTTTTTTTTTTTTTTTTTTTTTTTTTTTTATTAGATGAGTCTCGCTCTGGCCCCAGGCTGGAGTGCAGTGGTGTGATCTCAGTTCACCGTAACCTCCGCCTCCAGGGTTCAAGTGATTATCCCGCCTCAGCCTCCCAGGTGTCTGGGATTACAGGCATGCACCATGATGCCTGGCTAATTTTTTGTATTTTTAGTAGAGACAGAGTTTCATCATGTTGGTCAGGCTGGTCTCAAACTCCAGACCTCCTGATCCACCCACCTCAGCCTCCCAAAGTGGTGGGATTTAGGCGTGAGCCACTGCGCCCAGCCTATCCTTTTTCTTAAGAAAACACAAAATCCGCTAGCAACTTCTTCTTTCATACTGTGAGGAAAATGAAATATTACCTTTTTACCCGGTTTCTGATTACACATGAATTTTCTTACTTTTCCACATCTCTTATACCATTTTCATAACAAATAATACACATTTTCACAATAAAATTCCAAATTAAATTATAATATACTGAAAACAACTGTATTATATAATTTGTAAACTTTTATTTCTAATTCTTACCATGCAAGTTAAATATTATTAATCTCAGTTTAGCAATGAGGAAACTCACGTTCACAGATGGAAAGATGTTTGCATAACGCCACATAGGTAGTAAATGGCAGATTTCTGTCTGACCCCAAAACTAAACATCAAAATATACAACATTTCCCTATTCTAACCAATAGCTTGGTCATTTGTAGTTTACAATTATTCTGCATGATTGTTTAATCTTTAACAGTTTCCATGTTAGGTAGGTATCATTTACATGGTACTCATTTTGAAGATAAGCACATTAAAGTTCGAAGGTAGATAAATCACTGGCTAAGAATCAAACTAATGACTTCTGAGATAGTTGGGTTTTTTGTTGTGCTTTGTTCATTTCTTATGAATCAGGGTACTCTGACCTCAGAACTCCAGCTTTATTTTTATTTTGTAAGTGTTTCGTTTTGTGAGATGTTTTGTGAATACTGATTATGAACATAAGGTGCAAGAGAAGGCTTATCATCAAATAACTTTCAGAATGATTTAAAGTAGATTTCCTTACTACAGTTCTTCTCAGGTGTTTTAATATCTTCATGTGCATTTAGCTCCTCAAGAAATGAGTGTATAATGCAATATGATGCAGTGCAATGATCCTAAAATGTATACATTTCACAGAAGCAGCCACAGTAGACTGTTTGATGAGATATATCTATCCTCTGGATACAATTAGAGTAATTCCTAATTCCTGAGATCCTTCACCTTAGACAGTAAAGTTGACAATGTGGTTTCTGGTTTTTCTTGCCTGGTTGCTTGACTTTTTAGAAAGAAAGCAGTAGCATCATTCTGATTAAAGAGAATAGAATCACAAACTACATACTACTTCTATAATTTTATTTCAATTTAACTGGATGAAAAAAAGTATTTTTCTAGAATAACCAATTTTTTTAATTAAAAGAAAACTATTTGAAGACTTAGATATAATAAAAATAATAAACGGAATTATTTTACAGGTGCCTGTATGTAGTTTATTTCTAACCTACCATTTCAATGAGAGAGCCAACTCCTTAGAGAATTAATTGTTTACGAGGTGTGAACATGATACTAATTTAACTCAAAACTAAAGGTATAAATTATGTATTCTGTTTCTTCTGAAATCTCAGATGATATGTTGACATAAACAAACAGCTTCTGAGACATTCCTAAGAAAGGTCTAGAGGAGTAATACATTTACATTAAGTATTAATGAATATTAGCCATATATTTTAAGATAGAGTATAAAACATTATTTTCCTTGTGATTTAATGTTAAAATTAGGATAAAACTTAGAACACCAGGAGAGAATATTCAGACAAATGTTATGCCTTGATAGAGTAGAAAAGCAATGGAGAAAAAAGAAAGAAAAGGTAGTATTGTGTTAGGAAATGGAGGCAAACGTTGAGTGACTATAACGACAAAGTCTACATTTAAGAAGGGCAAGAACTGGATTTAAAGTAGCATTATGTGGAGCTTGATATATTCTGAAGACATGCAGAAAGATAATTTTGAGCATACAGTTCAAAAGCCAAATGTCTGCAGATTGAGAAATTTCAACAGGATAAAGGACCTTTACATTATTCCTTAGTATTAGCAGGGGATTGGTTCCAGGACCTTCTGCAGATGACAAAATCCTTGGATATCAAATTCAAGGATGCTCAAGTCCCATATAAAATGCCATAATATTTGCATAGAACCTAAGCACATCTTCCCAAATACTTTAAATCGTCACTAGGTTACTTAAAATATCTAATACAAGGTAAATTCTACTTAAATAGGTGTTATTCTGTATTGTTTAGGAAATAATAACAAGAAAAAATGTGTATACATTTTCAGTACAGAAACATTTTCTTTTCCAGAATATTTTCAATCTCTGCTTGGTTGAATCCACAGATGCAAACAAAACCCACAGACATGAGGGCTGAGTGTATGTGCAAACTGGCCACAAAAGTTCTGACTTTCTTCAAAACTGTATCCTAATAAGGGCAGAGTATCTGGTACAATGAATCTGATTGTAATTTACAAGAAAATCACCTCTACTGCCTACAATATGTTACCTCATTCGTTTCTCAGTTCCTGATTTGTATCCTTAGACCCTTAGAACATAAAGTAGTTCCTGAAGGAATGGAGGGCTCCAAGTGGGATGATTTGAATAGTTCATTTTGGTGGCTTTTGTGATGGAAATATGTGAGGATGGGTGAACTTTAGTACTGATTTTTCATTCACATGACAAGAACGCCTACATAAATCATGTTGTTCTCCCATTTAAGTAATTACCAGGTTTGAAGACAGTTAAAACAAATGATAGAAGATATTTTAGGTTAAACAACATGGTTTTGCTTTCATTGACATCAACCATAATTAGGCCTAAAAATATAAGTGCAGAAAAGCATGTTAGTGTCTTTCATTTCTTTCAAGTATATTCATTTAGTTGACTTTTCAAAATATTTTGGCTTATTTTGCCTTCTGATAAGAATAGGACAATTTGAAGAAAAGGTTTTCTCACTTCCTTAAAATTATGAAAGAATTTTATTCTGGAATTGCCTGAGAGGTAAATGGAAAATATGCTCAATTGGCCCAAATTCTTTATTAAACAACATTATAAGTGAAAGCCTGTTTTCCCTGCTATTATCTGAGTGCTATGCTTAAAGAAACAAATAAACACCGTGACAGTTGACAGACAAGAAATATGTTTTGTTTCATTTTTTATTCCAGCTTCATTATTTTCCATGGAGATGGATTCTCGAAGTGACAGGCTGTGTTCATTTCAGTTCAACTGTTCATTGACTTGTACAACATATCAAATTCCTTACCAAAGTGGAAAAAAAAAAAAAAAAACTGAATGAAATTTAGCTATGATTCAACACAGAGAAATTTACATGTTGGGCAAGGATTCTTGTTATTTAAAGATAAAAGCGTTTTTGAAACTCCACTGAAAAATGTCTAAAATTTTTCTAATTCTGGTTTCATGATATATCCTACCAATCTGCCACCACTTATTAATGGCAGTCATAATTTAAAGCCCTCTAACACTGGCACTGCATATCCCATTAAGTTATCTCCTCCCATTCTTCCTGCAAACATGGCATTTAGGAGATCATTATATGACTTACACAGATAATTGCCACAAGGTTCTAAGCAGCCTTGATTCTGCTCTGGCTTAGAGCTTGTCAGCCTACTGTCAGTACATGATAGTAGAGCTCTTATTAGTTAAATATTCTTGACAGAATCTCACAAATAGTATGTTTTTAATGTTTGAAAGTTTAAACAGCTTGGCATTTTAAAGGTTATCACTTTCTTTCCCAGGATAATTATTTCCAGTGTCAGTAAAGTATTTTTTAAAACCTGTGTATTGACAATAGAAATAAGTTAGAAGTTCATCTTTTACAGATTTATTTCAGTGTCACTTTAGGAAATAACACATAGTGTTATAAATAGTAGGTGATACAATTATGAGTCTTTTTTTTTTGCATATATAGTTATTCTGTGCTTTCTCTTCTGAAATCATGTAATGCAAGATAAAGCTTAGATAAACTAGAGTTTAAAGGTCTGAAAGTTGAGATAAAAGCTAAATTCATGGCAAAATTGCAAATCTTTACTTCCTTTTTAATGTAGGAGACAGTTAATTTAAATTTAAAGTCACTTTCAGGACAGAAGTAAATTAGACTGGGAGAACTCCTTGGATTCTCACCCACCTTTGAACCCTGGCCTATGATTGGAAAAATAAGAACAATTTTCTTATCTGTTAAGTATAGTAGAAGTATGAAAACAAATGCAAGAGACACTTGGGAAATATATGTTTTTCTAAATGTGAGAAGATTTCCAAATAATTGCAATACTGAAGCAAGGAAATATTTATTTGAAGGAACTTTAAATGTGCTTAATAAGCTACAGAATTGAATAAATGCCTTACTTATGGGTCTGAATACAGACATATTGATCTCTCAGAATCTGAAAAATGGACACTTACCACGTTCTTGAACAATTCTGATAAGGAAAGCTCACTTTAAAGCAAATAAATTCCCAGTGTTGGACAGAACTCTTTTTTTGAAAGGTGTTTTTCATATTGAACCAATAACTGCTTTTATGCAACTCATCTTTATGGTTGTGGTAGCAAATGACTCTGCAAAAAAAAAAAAAAAAAAAGTCACATCCTAATCCCTAGAACTTGTAAATATGTCCTGTTACATGGGAAAAGGACTTTGCAGGTATGATTAAGGTTCAGGACTTTGAGATGGATAGGTTGTAGATGATTAATCACGTGAGGCCTTAAAAGCAGAGAACTTTTTCTAGCCAGAAGCAAGAGACATGGAGTCAAAGTGGAGGTCAGAGAAATCTGAAGCATAAAAAGGGCTCTATTTGTCATTGCTGGCCTTGAAGATGAAGAACCCATAGGCTGGGGAGTGCCGGAGGCCCCTGGAGCCTGACAACAGCGCCCAGTTAAAACAAGTGAGCAAACAAGTACTTAGTCCTAACACTGCATGACAGTGAATTCTGAAAACCACCTGAAAAAGCCAGGAAGTGAATTCCTCTGCAGAACCTTCAGGTAAGAGCCTACAGTGACCTTTCTCATGAGAACCAAAGCAAAGGGAGCAGCTAAGCCCACCCTAATTTGTGAAACACAGAATTATAAAATAATTTATGTTGTTTTAAGGTGTTAAATTTGTGATAAATAAAAATGGTAGCAATACAAAATAATACAGTTTTCAGTGGTTGTTTCCTCTGGCTCAATATAGAATATCTATAACTTTCTACCCAACTGCCTGGAATCATTTCAAATTTTCAAAAATAACTTAATGTCAGCTGGGCAAACTGACTCACACCTGTAATCTCAGCACTTTGGGAGACCAAGGCAGGAGGATTGCTTTAGCCCAGGCATTCAAGGCCAGCCTGGCAACATGGCAAGGCCCCATCTCTACAGAAAATTTTAAAAAATTAACATGCACCTGTGTTTCCAATTACTGGGGAGGCTGACATGGGAGACTCACTTGAACCCAAGAGCCTGAGGGTGCAGTGAGCTGTGTTGGTGCCACTGTACTCCAGTCTGGGTGACAGAGTGAGACCCCTCCTCAAAAGTATTAATTAATTTATTTCCATATGCCATGCTTCCTCAATGCCCATCATGAACTCTGGTTCTCTGTGTTTTATAAACACAGTGATTCAGAAGTAAACTGACTTACAAGAACACAGAAAGATCTGCTACTTATGGTATAAAATTATATATAACAATGCAAGGTTTTGGTTTTTTTTGGAAGATTTTCTACATGGCTGACACACTTATATGTGGCCAAGTTATATCTTTGGATATTTATCACATAAACTTCTCTAAACTAGTGCATTCCAGTCTAAAAATGATCAGTTTTAAAATCTCACCTATATAAGCACTCATGTAGCCACATTTATTCCACATACACACATACAAATGACATAATATTTTTAATTTTTCTCTTGTTGATTTTGGTCCATTAACCAATGAGTCAAGATTATTTAAATTATCATACTTCCCTCATTCAAAGAAATTTTGCATTTTAATAACAGACTTTGGAAAGAAAAGCTTATAATCAAATTAACTATGTACATCTATGATAAAATGTGATTTAATTCACAAATATATAAAATATAACTTACAAACAATGCTAAGATATAAAACTATATTGTTCGGAATGTTTTATAAATAGGACTATTTATATATACATTAATATTTGTATATTGTATATAATATTATTATATGTACATTAGGTATCTATAATATGTATATTTATAATACATAATATATGTTTAATTTATAATATATAAAATATAATCTTAAATGCTAATATAAAATTATTTATTTTATTTAATTATTTATTTATTATGAATATATATCATATATTATATATGTAATATATTTATATCATTATATATATATAATTATATATATATATATTTATTATTATTATTATAATTATATAATCATATAAATATGTATATATCATATATAATTTATAATACATATATCATATTAATAACATATATAATGATATATATTGTAGAACATATATATTATAATATATAATTGTTAATATATACTATTAAAATATTAATTAATATTCTATTAATAATGTATTATATTTATGTATATTATTATATCCTATTAATATATAGAAATTCCTAGAATTTACGATTTTATATTTTAGCTTTTATTATATTTTATATATTTATAAATTAAATCATATATTATGTATATTATATATAACATTTTATATAATATACATAAGCCCATATGTATGTACACATATATGTACACATATATAATATACATAAGCACATATCTATGTACATATATATGCACAGATATATATGCATATATATTCATATATATAGTTTTATGTGTGTATATATGCATAGTTATGAGTGTATAGCTATATGTATTTACACATTTTTACTCTCTTTTCCAAAACAATTGTAACATTTTCAAGTATTATCTTCTATAGTGAATGTGACCATACTTGGAAATAGAATCTTTGCATATATAATTAAGTCAACGTTCCCCAAATAACATGGTCTTGGATTTACAGTAGGCCCTAAATTCAATGACACGTGTTTTATAAGGGAAAAAGAGGTTGACTTGAAATAAAGAGGCAAAAAGAAGAGACAGCCATGTGAAGACTGAGGCAGAAATTAAAGTGATGTGAAGCCAAGAAGCAGAGAGGATTTCCCTCAACCACCAGAAGCTAAGAGAAAAGTATATAGCGAATTCTTTCTTAGAGTTTCCAGAAGGAAACAACCCTACATAAACACCTTGCATTCGAAATTCTGGCTTCCAGAACAGTGAGAGAAAAAATGTCAGTTACCAAGTTTCTGGTACATTTTTATGGTAGTCCTAGGAAATGAGCAGATTTTGGTACACAGAAAGGTGAGCTTTTGTGACAAATATCAAATATATGGAAGTGAGTATGAAATTGGACAATATAGATGGGGCTGGAAGTATTTTGAGATACATGATAAAAAAGTATATATAGATTGGCTTGAAGTGACTAGGGGTGGAAATTTGGATTTTAAAGATGCTTTTGGTGAGATCTCATAATAAAATGAGGAACATATTATTGTATTATTGGAAACTGTAGGGAAGGCAACCCTTGTCATACAATTACACAAATGTTAGCTGAATTATATTTCAGAGTTGGACGGAAAGCATATATTGTAAGCAAGGAATTTGGATATTTAGCTAATATTTCCAGGCAAAGTGTGGAAGCTCTGGTTTCTTCTTGCTACTCATAATAAAGTCTGAAAAGAAAGAGATAAATTGAGGAAGAAACCATAAGCAAAAAGGAAAGAGCACTTGATGACTTTGGAAGTTATTGGCCTATCTAGATTGCAAGGGATTCTAAAGTTAGGAAATTCACTGCTGAGAAAGTGTGCTCTGGCCAGAAGGCCAATTGTGCACCCAGAAAACCCTTTGCTGAAGAGACTAGGTGTATGACTCAAGGATCCCATCAGCCATCCCAACATAAGCCACGGACAGAGATGGGGTTATCCAGGGAGGATCTTTGGGCGACCAGCTAGTCTACTGTTACATATCACTTTGACATGCACAGAAGACACACAATGCTTCGGGGAATGTTATACCTACAAAAATTTTGCCAAGCTGTATTGAAAGGGGCAGAGATGGGACATAGTAAAGGAAGGGTGCTAGACTTCTAGGATTCTACAGGCAGAAAACATGCTGATAGAGCTATTTGGCTGTGAGCATGTACTAACCTTCAAGAAAAAAGAAATAATGACATCAAAAGCAGAGTCACAGACACAGAGGCAAAGGGCAGAGAGGCATGCCCAGAAGTTGGGGCTAAGGGAACCTCTACGTGCTCAGGGGATAAAGGCCTAATCAAGGAGGATTATCTCAGTCCTTGAAACCTACTAGAACTTGTCCTTCTGAGTTCACACTCCCTTAGGACCAGTGAATTTTAAAAACTTCTTCTGATTTCTCCCTTTTGGAATTGTTGCTAAAAAAGGGTTCCAATCCAGACCTCAAGACAGGGTTCTTGAATCTCATACAGGGAAAAAATTCATTCAAGCTGCAGAGTACAGGAATAAGATATAATTTATTGAAAGCTACCCAGTTAGAGTAGAGCATCCTCAGAAAGCAAGAAAAATGTGCTGTCTCGGTTTTAATGTCTTAAATCAGGGTCTTATATATATAAAAGCTGAACTCTGTGTGTGAGTAAACTGAGATTGTGACCAAATTTATTAATTTGTTAATTTAAAGTAAGTTACCCTTGGCATATTCATGAACAAGCACTTCAAACATGACTATAATAACCTTTAAAAGCATATATTATTATGTGATATCAGGACATCTGGATATTTTGCTATTGTAGGAGTTTGTCCTCACAGGCATTATTAAGCTACTTCTTTAACTGTAACATCTTATGACCATTGATAATGACCAGCAAAGGATGTGCTTTGCTAGTTTTAAGATGAGGTCATTTTTTAAATGGTGTCACTCTGGCTCTCCTGGGCTACTGCTTCCCTAACAGAATAAAAATGTTAACTCTATGTCTCTCCATCACTCCATTTTGGGAGGATATAGCTTGTTTTCTAGTCCACAAGTCCATAGATGAACAAGAATTTTACCCAAAGATTGGTCATATTCAGAGTCTCATCTATACCTGACTTAGATGGCATATGGAACATTTTGAATTGATGATTTATGAGATTTTGCAGTTGAGTTGATGCTGGAATGAATTAAGACTTTTAGGACTGTTGAATGGAGTGAATTTATTTTTCACGTGGGACAGATATGAAATATTGTGGGACAGAAGGCGGAATATAGTGGGTTGGAACATGTTTCCTATAAAAGATATATCCCATTCAGAATCCCCATTTCCTGTAAATGTGACCTAATCTGGACGTGGGATATTTGCAAATATAATTGAGTTAAGAATCTGAGGATAAGATCATCCTATATTTAGTGTGTGTCGTAAATCCAATGACTTGTGTTCTTGTATGAAAATGGAAGGGGGAAATTTGAGACACAGCAGCACACAGAGGACAAAAATTTATGTGAAAATAAAGGCAGTGATTGAAGTCATATTTTTATATATCAAGGAATGTCAAGAATTTCTGGGAGCCACTAGACGCTAGATAGATGAGAGGTACTAAATAGATTCTCCCTAATAACCACCAGAAGAAACCACCTGCTGACACTTTGATTTTGGACTTCTAGGACTCCAGAACTGAGAGAATAAATATCTCTGTTGGTTTAATCCTCCAAGTCTGTGGACACTTGTTAAGGAAGCTCTAGATAACTAATACATATGCAGACACTATAGTCAGGAACTTATAAATTAGTTTTTAGAAAATAATTGATTCATTACCTAATTCAACAAATACTTATTGAGCATCTTCTCTCTGCCACACAACAATCTACATCCTGACAACACCCAATTTGTGTAAGTACAACCATGTTCCCTGATAATTATGAAATGTGTAGTATGTCAATGGAATGTGCCAAAAATTGTAAAACTAAAGTTGTGACAAATGTTTGAGTGAGAGTATATCTCTGAAGGTCTTTAACTAACTGGAAGTTATCACTGTGAGATACTGATGCCTAAGCTTGGACCTAAAGGGTCAGTTGAGTTTACCAAGTGTAAAATGGAAGGTTGAAGGCTTAAAGGATGGAGATTTGAAAGTGCAAAACATTTGAGACAAGAAGGATCTTTAAAAATGAGAGGGACTATAAGATATTGACAATGTCTGTAAAATGGTTATATAGATCAAAAGAAAGGTAGATAAATTAACTGAACATTTTCTAATCCTTCTGTCAATTGGTCTGAAATGCATCCCAATTGTGAAATAACCTCACTGGGATAATCCTGTTTCTCATTATAGAAATTCATAATTCCATACAATTTCCCAACTCTCAAATCTAGAGGACATGTACATATGGGTTAGATTATACGAATCAGTGTCCATCACTGTGTTAATCAGAAGCCAGGGCAGGAATAATTAGTAATGTCTTAGACTTCTTTCCAGCTGAAGAGTGATGTGAACAGTAGCAGCTATATCTAGTTTCCAGGAACAGTTTTGAAATCAGTGTCTCATGATCAGTCATCAATGGTGTCCTGTATCTGACAATAAAGTCTTTATTCTCAGCATTGGCAGCAAAAGTATCTCTACGACATCAATTCTGTGGTGTGATCTTGGTTACTGTTGCTAGTGGCATAGCATGTGGGCTTCGCTCTCTGTCTCTTCGGAAAATTCTGTGAGCTACCCAATATATTTTAATACATTTTTTTTTTTATTTTTTGTCAAACTATTTTCTGTCACTTGGAATTAAGAAGCAAAACTATGCTTGATTGTTGGGATCCATTTAAGATAGATACTTTATCCTCTTGTCATACTCTGAACATGCTGACACTAAGATCTGAAATAGTCATACTTAGATTTTGAAAGATCATTCTGGCTTAAGTGCCATATTACAATGTGATGAAACCAACTGGGCAACTATTTGAGTTATTGAGGGAGGAGAATAATGATAGTTTCTCAAGCACAGTGGTGATGGATATGTAGAGAAACACATATATTTAAAAAAAATTTGGGGAAACAAAGCTGGCAGATTTTAAAAATGTATAGCAAAAGGGGTGATGAGCAACATTTTCTTCATTACAGAGCTGAGTGAATTATTATGGCATTTATGCAAACAAGACACACTGGGAAAAGGTCACTTTGTGGCGATAACAGGAGGGGATGACTTGATTTAATTTGGGCAGGTTGAGTTTCTCTTTGCCACAGCCCACCAGGTGTGATCAGTGAGTGATCTGGGTGAGTGATCAGTGAGTGAATGGGAAGGCCTACGATTTTATTGAACACTACCATAAACTTTGTAAACACTGTATGGTTAGGCTACACTACATTTATTTTTAAACTCTTTTTATTAAATAATATGTGAGCTTTATCTTACTGTAACTTCTTTATTTCATAAACTTTAAAATTTTTTTAACTTTTGGATTCTTTTGTGTTCTTACCCAGAAGTTCAAATTCTCAGTTGCTGAAATACAAACGGAAGCCCTATTCTAAGAGTTTGCCAATGCAATCTAAGCTATTGGTATGACTTGGTTGCCCAATAAAACGTGTTTTGTGTTTCATGAAGGTAAGAGAAATATTATACCAGGCTTAGAAGCTCAGCACAGGCCTCCCATTCTTTTAGTGCAACACTGAAAACCAGTGAGCTTGGCATAAGAATATTTATATTTTTATTTATTTAAGCTTTCAATTATTTCTGTATTTTCCATTTGGGTAGTTAGAGGGGTCTCTGAAATGTTTCTCTGACAAGATTGACTAAAAGGTCTGAAACTTTCTTCACAACCATCAAGGACTTTTTGAACAACTCAAATGTAAATAAATAAACAGATTCACTTATATTTTCCATGATCTCTTCTATGGATTTTGACTTTGATTACTTTGGCAATTGGAGATGAACTAATTAATTAATTTGGATAATTGGAACCAGAGAACACAGGGCTTAAGGGGACTCAGGAATAAAGAGGTGAGAGTTATTTAGCCATGATATGATAATAGCATTCAGATTCACAAAAATAATCCTATTTTATATTAATAATAACTGTCTATATTGAAGATAAAATCATTGTAAATCAGTTTAATTTGAAGCACATGTAATTACCTAAAAAGAATTACTGATGAATATTAAATATTTAAGTAGGAACAATAGATTTAAAGGTCATGAATTTATCAATCGTGTTAAATTAAGCATTTTAATTTTTTAATCAATCAGTTCTATTTTTACTTATTAAATATCCCATATTATGCCCAAATTATAAAATATAACAATAATATTTTAAGAATCCTGGCAGCAAATACTGTGTCTTTATACCATCACAAACCTATTTTAAATGCAAAACTTCCATTGAAATAGTTTTCTTATCAATGATACTGTATGTTTTCTGGGTAGATAAAATAATGGCTTTGTACTTTCACTTATTAAAATTCTATTAATATGTTATGATCCTTGCACTATCAACCTATGTTGTAATGAAGGCAAAATGGTATTCTGAGGCAGAAATTAAAACAATAATACTTGACTTCAGAGCACTATTAATTCTATTAACTTAATGATGTTTCTCCACTCTATTTTTTTTAATCAAAATTCCCTCCTGGACACAACATCTGTTCTTGCTTTTACTACTCCAACTTAATTAATACAAGTTTTATGCTATGGAAGATTATCTGAACCTTAAAAGATGATGATAAATGAGGCCAAACTTCAAAATAAAAGGCGGCAGTTTTCTTTGCTAAAATGAACATATAGACACATGGGCTTTTAAAACATTATACTGTGTCCTATTGTGAGTTATTGAATGAAAAGGATAAATAAAGAAATCATGTCTAAGAAAAAGGATCAGGTAGAAAAGTAAACTTTATTGTAACCTCTTAGACAGGTGTCATATAGGAGAATTCTGAAGTGCTTTTAGAAATCTATGAGACTGGTGGAAATTAAAAACGAAAACAATAAGTTTAGTTTCTTTTCAGGAAAGAGCTAGAAATTAGTCAGAAGCTGAAAATGTTATACTAAGAATTTAATTTAGTATCAAAAAATAGGTACAGAAAAGAAGATAGCAGTTGTGGTTTAATTTTATTTGAAGAGGCATGATATTTTTTTCTTCTTGAAATATGTTTTCTCTTAAGGTTAAGATGTACATAGAAGCGGAGAGATTAAGTTTGTTCAGGAAGTGAAAAAGCTAATAATAAAATCCGAAAGCTTTCTTCATACTCCTTGTAGATTTTGGACAGTTGCCTAATCTAAACCCAAATGTAATGGAAGCTTTAAGAAGTGATATGTACATTTGATATTTTGAGCCTAAAACTAATTTATAAGTGTAATGAATGGACTACTTACTTTACTTGTCTTTATTACCTGTAGAATAAAATATATGTATAATTAACTCCTGTTTAATTATGTTAAAGGTGACCTACAAAAATATCATAAATTTCAATTGCCTCAGTTATGTGCTTCAGCAGTTAAATATCCCTTCCAGCCAAGCCAAGATAAGTCAGCAAATAAGTTGATAAATAGTGACCCTTTGAAGCACTTTTAAAGTCCTCAAAGTCAAACTCTGCCATGCTTTACTTTTGCCAATAACATCAGGCCTTATGTGTCAGGTCTTACAAGAGCTAATGGATAGAAAGTCGGGAGACCTTCATAATCTTGTCCAGTCAACTGCCTTTATTCAATAAAAAAAAAAAAAATGGGTTGATGAATAACTCTCTGTGTACTTTCCAACCCTAAAATACAGTCATTCTTAGCCATCAGGTTTCAGGAAAAGATAATGACAGAATAATGACTATGATATGTATTTTAATAAAAGATATAACTTCAATAATTTATAAAATTTAATTACTAAAGTTATTAAAGTTCTAATGCTGTGCCTATCATTTTATCTTATTTTTCCTCCTATTTCAGGATTCTCCAGATAAATAGATTCAACCAATTGGAAGTATATATCCATCCTATTGGTGGAGAGAGACAGAGAGAGAGAGAAATTAACCATCATGTCCTATATTTGATGAGTCTGAATATTTAGATTCCTCAAGTGTCAGAAAGCTGTAGCTCAACAAAAATGAATGCTCTTGTCTTGAGACATAAGCTGATCTGAACCTACTAGAAAGAAATGTCAGTGGAATAGACACTTCCTCTGTATGAGACAAGTCACTTCTATGTTATTCCATAACAGAACCTCTGATTTACTCCCCTGAAATCTACATATGGACAACAATTTTAAAATCGTCCTGTAATCTGTTAATAACAATAGTCATCATTGTTATTGTGTGCTGAAGGCAGATACTTACCAAATGGGAACCCTGAGAAATTAAAACTATTTCCTCTTTTCACATAGCAACGAAAAGAATCAAGGAGTTCAAATACTTTTTTTCAAGAACAGATACGTTGTGAATTCTAAAACCAATATCTAACACAATCTGACCTATTTCAGAGTTTTTTCTATGCTTCTATTTGTATTCTTTTTGGATAGTTAAGAGGTCCTACCTCCCCCAACCCTATTCCTCCTGGAAAGCCTCCTGCTTATTATCTGCTTCCTGGCCTTCCCAGCCCTGCTCAGGTAAATTATAACCACAGCCTAAAGAAACCTCTGGTGCTTTGCAGTGCGCAGCGCACTCCCTAGAGTTGCCCAGGCAAAAAGCGCCTTGGGAACAAACCAACACCTGCAATTCCTAGCGAATCTTCTTCTGGATTGCTTTGGAAATCATCGTGGAAACAATTGTGTGTTTTCTCTTCCAAGGGGGTTTAAACCACTCCTTTGAATTACTAATTACACAGAGTCTTTCTGTATTTTCAGTCATCATCATTTCACTATGTGACTGTATTTCACTATGAAATGCCTCAGTCTTTCCGAGTTCCCCTGTACCACATAGCCTATATTTAAAGACATACTATTACTGAAATACTCTCCAAAACGTGGTTTAAATATTTTCATCCGTTTTGTTTGATGTGATGACAGATGAATTGAAACTTAGTCTTATTTACACAGTCTTAATGATGCTTAATACTATTACTGATCTTGATTAACTGCTTCATATGTGAATATCTTGAATACTCATAACGAATATGAGCTCCTCTACTTCATTTTGTGTGAACATGTTCAACAAATATTGGCTCATTTAATAAATAACTGAATGAATGAGCAATACATAACAAATAATGAAACTACTGAAATGACAATCTGAAAATGAAGAGTGCTATAAGCAATGTTTGTGTCCTCCTAAAATTTATATAATGAAATCCTAACTCCCAAGGTGATATTAGAAGATGGAACTTTGAGTAGGTGATTAGGTCATGAAGGTGGAGCCCTCATGAGTGAATTATAATGCTCTCCTATAAAACAAACCTCAAAGAACCCCCACACACCTTCTGCTGTGTGAGGACAGAGGGAGAAGCATCCATGAACAGGGAAACTAGACACCAAATCTGCAAAGACTGATGGTGAATTCCAGCCAACAGAACTGTGAGTAATAAATAGCTGTTGTTTATAAGCCACCTAGTGTATGGATTTTATACCAACCTGAACAGACTAATCCAGAGAGTGAATATATGATGGGGAATTTTCATAGAAGCTAAATAAAGTCCAATTACCATACTTTATACGTTTTCATCGTGCAGTGTTTAGACTCAATAGATTTCAAAGTTTAAGATATACCATACTTAATTAAGACTGCATGCCTTTGTATGTTTTATGAGAATCTTCTGAGAAAATTGAGTATATTTCAATGAAAATAATCAATATAATGGGCTAAAGAAGGAGAAAACAAAAACAGATTTATAATTGGAAGGATTCATGGCGGAGTCATGTTTCTTAATTAGGAAAAACATTACTGTGAGTGGTTAGGCTAGTTCTCACAAAATTCTCTGTGGCAGGTCAATCATTCCTCTTATACTTTTATAAGGATTTGGAAGAAGATTCTTTGGCTCCAAGTTATATGTGGGTTTGCTGTTTAATAATCATGTGTTCAAGTCCTCCATTACTGAAGCTGAAATTACTATGTCTCTCTTAAAGTTCAGCTTTCAAACGGATAAAGAAGAAGGTAAAGAGAAAGGTTTCAATTCTTTATCTCACATTTGAGGATGCTTACAGACATTTTCTCTTTCTCGATATTTTTCTGTTTAAAAGTAATACATGTTTGTGTTTAATGGGAACATATATAGAAAGAAAAATGGAATTAAAAAATGGCTCATAAGAGACAGGTAATGACTAGCAACATTTTTTTATACCCTCTAGGTTGTATCTCCATTTCACATGCTACCTAGATTGACCCTTCCTCGTAAGACTCAGGAAAGAATATGGCAAACAGTGTTCCCCTATTCTGTGGTATATCTGATGATATCTTCCCAAGAGTTTAGTGAATTCCTGGGAGAAATTTATTTTTCTTTCCTTTTTCTTCCTGTCTTTCTTTTCTTTTTCTAGTTATTTCTGGCTTTGATTACTGCCTTCTGTTGAGTTCATTTTCTCTCCCCTGCATCTACTCACCCCAGCATTGATAATGATCCTTTCATTACTTCAAAAAATATTCAGTGAATGCCAGTGCTGTGTTAGGCACTGTTCAAGACACTAGGGAAACTACAGTGAGAAAGATAGATGGAATCCCATTCTTGTCAAGTTATATTCCAGGGGTAGTGAAAAGGATGTGGGGCAAAAAAAGATGAACAAGTACAGGTAACTCATATTTCACATGACATTCAGTATTATAGAGAAAAATAAAACAGGAGACTAGAGGAACAGTTACAGAATTGGAGGCTGCAATTTTTTTTTGAGACAGGGTCTTGCACTGTCACCCAGGCTGGAGTGCAGCGGCATGATCTCGGCTCACTGCAAGCTCCGCCTCCTGGGTTCAAGTGATTCTCCTGCCTCAGCCTCCCAAGTAGCTGGGATTACAGGCACCCGCCACCACGCCCAGCTAATTTTTTGTATTTTTAGTAGAGATGGGGTTTCACCATGTTGGCCAGGCTGGTCTCAAACGCCTGACCTTGGGATCTGCCCATCTTGGCCTCCCAAAGTGCTGGGATTACAGGCATGAGTCACCACACCCAGACTGCAATTTCTAAAATGGTATCTGAGAAGATAAAACTGAAAAAGTGGCATTTGACCATACACCTGAGTGGGATCTGTCAGGTCTGAGGATATTTCTTACTGCTAACTCATCTTATCAAACTGAAATGAGAAGAAAAACAAAAACAAAACTAATACAAGGCAGCAGTGCTTTGACTTTTATGTACTTCAGTTTTAGGAGAAATAGATGTAATTTCACTATAGCAACCACAAAACAAAAACATTAAAATTAAATACTGCTTTTTACAAAAATTCTCATTGACCTGACTCTAGCCTCTTGCAAGTCTCTGTTGCCTTTTATTTTGATTTCATTTTCTTTCTCTTTCATCTCTTTTATTCTTATTTTCCAATTATTTTCCACTTCTTTTAACTTGACTTTTCTTTCCTTTAATGTCATTCTTCTCCCACCCTAAAATCCTATACATTAATGTATAAATATAAATATATATTAATTTTTGTCTTCTGTATTGTGATTTACCAATGATTTTCTTGGCACCTACCTTGTAATGACATCAGTGCCTCATAATCTATACTTAGACAATTATCAGGGTACTTTCTTGAACAAAGACCATACCATCTTGAGGATAAATAATAGTTGCTAAAGATAAGTTTCTTGCTATTTTATATATGCATACATTTATAAATAATTGATAATATATTTACATGACTTTTTAATCTCATATTCATTTTATAAAATCCTAGCACTTTGCCCTATCAGTAGAAATGTTCAAAAAATAAATTTCAATTGTTGCACATCACTGTATCTTATATTTCCTAGTTTTTGTAGAGTATTTCACCCTTATAAAGTATTATGCCTATTTCAGTTATTATTGTTATCCCTAACATAACATCATATGTAACAGCACATAGTCTCCAAGAACTTCCTAGGTATCTAATCTGAATACACTCCTAAACAGCTGTGAAAGTGTAAAAGTTACTTAAACTCTATGGTCCTCAACTTTTTTATAAGTAAAATAGGAATACTAATAGTACATGTTTAATAGGATTGTTGTAATAATTAATAAGTTAGCATGACAATGGTTTATAAAATGTTACCTGCCTTTGTAATCATTATTATTATCATTATTAAATATTGTAAAGTGTGTACACCTGTGATTATTTCACTAGGGGTAGAAGTTAATATTTTAAGTAAAAGTAGATACAACAAATTTTTAAGGCCATAGCCCTTATTATAGACTGCTTTTCAGGTAAGAATAAGGATATTTCTCTAACATTATTAGTACTAAATATTATATTTTTTAAATATTTGATAAATTTAGGGCATTAATGACACAATAAAATTTATATCTATGTTTTGCTATTAGTTGTATTATTTTCATGTGTCTATTGGATATTTTGTTTCTTCCAATAATCATTATGTATATCTCTACCCAATTTTCTATAGAGTTTTAGGCTGCTTTTATTTCTATTTAGGCAGAAGAAATGTAAATGTAAGATGGTGCACAGAAGAGGCTTTCCAGCCCTTTGTTTAGAAATGATTTGACACATAAATCTATACAGATAATGAAAATCAAGATATTTAAACTCTGCTATCAAAAGAATTATGAATTTTCTTCTAGCAATTCATTCTGATCTTAGAAAATTTAATTATATGTGACTTTCTTATTAAACAAAGTGATATCTTTACAAAGTTCTATTAAAGATTGATTTCTGACTGTAAGAGAGTAGAAAAAACAATAATAATAAACTGTATTTTAGAAATTAGAATCATCCAAAACTCAATGTAATGTGTAAATGATAAAAATAAGATTCTTTTGGCACTTACTTGTAACTTCAATTTATGAAAATCCCAGCATTGTTCTGTTTAAATTACAGGCTTTGCAGTAGCCAAATTGAATTCTGATGGCTTACCATTATAAGATCAGTTGGTCAGCTGATTGTTATAGATTATTGTCTCAGCAGCTTTAGATTTCTATCAGGGAACTGTTGGAAGCTTAAAATTTGAAGCATGGTTAGTTGCACCCTGTGTGATATAAATAACTATCTTAGTATTTACATTTCCCTCTGTTGGAATATAAAAGATTTATCTCTATGTACTTTGTGCAAACGGAAGATAGATACATTCTGTGGTTTTAATTTTCAAATCTCTTCATTGATGCACTCTGTCTTACAATAATCATCTTTCTTTAATTTTCCTTTTACATTATAGAACTCTGTATACCCTATGAATAAAGACTCCGTGGAAAATACTAATAACCTCTCAGTATGAAAACTATTTCTGATTTTGGAAGGTATGTAGATTTGTATATTAGAAGAATCTCAAGGGTTCAAGTTTCTGTCATTTCTAATCATTAACTTAGGGGCACAGGTGAAATAAGTTTGGGATGTCGGGATTTGGTTTTCAATTAGATTTCAATCTTTGATCCACCTGGAAGTATAGAGGAATAATGAAAACAACCAGAAGCTGTTCAGGTTTTCACCCAAACATTTGCAAGAAAAAAATAGTACGAATTGAATAGTTTAAGTTGAGCTTTTTTATAGATGAAATAAAATACCTAAAATATTCAAAGATATTATGCAGAACTATATATTGCACATGTTGGTTAATTTTTTTTTTTTTATATTTTTTTTTTGAGACGGAGTCTTGCTCTGATACGCCCAGAGCTGGAAGTGCGATAGATCGGATTTTCAGAAACTACTGCCTCCCAGGGGATTAAACAGCAACATTCTCCTGCCTCTGCCTCCCGAGTAGCTGGGACTATAGGCGCCCCCCCCGCCACGCCACGCCCGGCTAGTTTTTTTGTATTTTTCAGTAGAGACGGGGTTTCACCGGGTTAGCCAGGATGGTCTCGATCTCCTGACCTCGTGATCCGCCCATCTCGGCCTCCCAAACTGCTGGGATTACAAGGTTATGATAACCATTTTATGAGAGTTCCCATTTATCTTTATTTGATGTAAAGATATACTTCCATTTTCTTATACAATGTAAGCATCTCATTCTATCTCATGATTTAAAAGGCATCGTCATCCAAAATATAGCATCAACTACTAGATAACATAATTATCTCTGCAGTTTTGTAGTAATTGAAGGACAAATTTAATTTATTTCTTTAATAAATTTACTGCAAACTCTGAGAAATAATGAAACAGAATTTAAATGTACTGATACGTATAAGTCTATTCTGCTATTTGGGAGAAGATAATCTACATGGAAATGATTAATATAAATTCATGGAATCTTCTTTTTGTGACAGTCATTAATAAAATGTATACAGAAAATTTTCTTGGAGCAAATGCAAATCTCTTTTTAGGTACACAAAATGCGGTTTATTCATTTACTTATTTTAGAGACAGTCTCACTCTGTCATCCAGGCTGGAGTACAGAGGTGTGATCATAAATCATTGTAGCCTGGAACTTGGGCTCAAGCAATCTTCTGCCTCAGCCTCCCAAGTAGCTGGGACTACAGGTGTGCACCACCATGCCTGGCTAATTTTTTAATTTTTTGTAGAGACTGAGTTTTGCTATGTTGCCCAGGTCTCGAACTCCTACTATCAAGCAATCCTTCTGCCTCCGCCTCCCAAAGTGCTGGGGTTACAGGCGTGAGGCACCAGCCCAATAAAAAATGTGGTTTAATACCACCTCTAGGAAATAGAAAAGCATGTGGCAAAATCGGCTAGATTCAATATTTTCCATAATAAATTATAATGTTACCTAGTGTTAGATCCCAATGCATTTACATCTATTAGAAGACAGAGTCTATGACTCTTCTTAAAGAGCTAAGCAAAGCAAAAATGTTCTGTCAATGCGTTGATGCAGTTTCATTAAAATGCTAATGGATAATTTCTTACCTTGTTATTGTATTTCTGATGATTCTAAATGATCAGGAAAATCATATATCTTACTTAGGACTGCTTTAACATATATTAGAAAAGTTTCCTTTGGACAAAGGCCAGGTTTAATTGATCTTTATACTCACTCCAACGCTGTTCTGAATCAGTGAACTGTCCGTTCCTTTCTGGTTATGTTCAAAGAAACCTTGTGTTCTTTCCTGGGCAAGATGTTCTGTAATACTCAGGGAAATTGTTCTTGTGTGCATGCTTTTTCCTTTTCTTTGAACTAATTGTCCCTTGCTTTTTTCTGCTAAGTCTTTTCCTTATTCCAATACCATTGATAACTATGTCAACAAGCAGTTTGAAGAAGGGTCGTATAGCCATACACGTAAGGAAGCTCAGCTTTTTCCACTATTACATGGTTCTAAAGGGGTTCTTTAAAAATTAGGTATAAATATTAATATTGTTTCTTGTTTATAAGGACAGAAAATAATTGAAAGCCAAAGGCAGGAAAAGGGTATTTAAGAGTTGTAGGAAAACAAAAATCATATTGAGGAAAGAAAGTTTTTTTTTAGAAATCCATTTTACTGTGGAGCTTAAATGAAAAGTTGAAGCCACTGCATATAGCCTAAATAGAAGTCTACACATATTAAAATAATAAAAATTGTAACTCAGTGAGTGTGCAATGGGTAGAAGGAGCTAAAAAGTTTATTTAAGAAAGTACAGAAAGTTAGTGGAGAAAGATTTTTATTGAGAAGGGAATTGAAAGGGATATGGAATCCAGAAGAGGCACAGCTGATGTTACCCCATAGGGTTCTTTTGTGGAAACTAGCTGATGTCTGAGATTAACCCTAGGCCACAGCTTAGAGCTGAATTTCACACTTATTCATTCATTCATTCATTCATTCAGTTTAGTGTCCTTGTGCAAGGCACAGTCTGTACATCTACATGTGGCTGTCTAGCATAGGGTTCTGGGACAGGATGATCTGTTTCTGACAAGAGGAGTGACTAGAGAACACAAGAACCTGATACCTAGCAACCAATCTTCAGTCACTCTTTGATCCGTGTTAGGAAAAACTTCATTCTTTCTTATACTCTATTTGGTGAGAAGACAAGTAAAATAATGTAATATTTCATGTTAAGTTTTGTGTGAATCGTGAACATGAGAAGGTAAGTCCCCCAGGAAACCTTAGAAATTAATGTGGAGGTATCTGATGTATTTACTTAAAGACAATTTCCAAGTTTTTCAGAAGATTTGAGAACATCTAGTAGATACACAGAAGGATGGTTGGCTCTTCCACTTTTACATTTTAAGTAGCTTTAGTTATCACGCACATTTTGATGTTGAAAGAAACTGGAGAGACTTTTAGGAAAATAACAAGGCAATGTTATTTCTTCTTATTAGATCATTTGTTTTGACTCTTTTGGCACTCCATCAAATTATCTACCAATATATCTTTACATTTATTAGTGAATTATTTAAGAGCATATGTAACACTTGAGGAGAAATACTGGCAATTTCCCACGAATAATGGAAATATTGCAATTTCCCACTGTCTCCACACCCTCAATCTTACTGTGGGTAACTAAATTCTGAAACAATCCTATTTCAGTGAAAAGAATGAAAAACAATATATGCCCTTGTTAAATTCCTAATAAGTTTGCTCATTTTCTACTTTGTTCCTTTAGATTTACTAAGAAGCTGACCATTTTCCCTTTGGCATTTAGCCTTGTATTTCCCTGTGTTTTGTACTTACCTTATTTTTTCTGTCTTTTGCATCTTTTATTTATTTGATCATGGGGATGGCACTAACTTTTCTCTTAAACTATTTGTTCTTGTTGGCCTAAACATTTTCAGTTCCCACTGCTGGTTAAAATGTCAATAAGCAGAGAAGAAAAACAACAAGTATTCTGAACTCAAGCAAACAAAAACTTTCTAGGCCTAGCTATCCTTTATCTTCTATTTCAATTTTGTAAAAGTGAAAAAGTTCCAAACATCAGTTTACCCTTCATTCATTTTTTAAATACAGTCATACTTCCCATAACAATGTTTTAGTCAACAATGGATGCATTTACAACAATGGTAAACTATGGAGCTAAAAAATTCATAAGATAGTAATGGAGCTAAAAAATTCCCATCACCTTGTGACATCAGTCATCGTGATGCCATAGGTCAATGAATTACTCATGTGTTTGTGGTGATGCTGCTGTAAACAAACCTACTATGCTCCCCATCATGTGTAAAAGTATAGCATATGCAATTATTTACAGTATGAAATAATTGATAATGATCATAAATGACTGCTACTAGTTGACATATTTATTATGCTGTTTATTGTTATTTTAGACTCTACTTCTTCCATGTATAAAAATAAATTAATTGTAAAACAATATCAGGTAGATCCTTCAGGAGGTATTCCAGAAGAAAGAATTACTTTAGGAGGTGACAGCATCATGTGTTTTGTTTCCCCTGAAGACATTCCAGTCTTTCAGACCTTCCAGAGGAAGAAGGTATGGAGGTGGAGGAAGACAGTAATATTGATGTCCCCGAACCTTGTAGTTCTAGACTGTGTGTGTTTGTGTCTTATCTGGTTTGGCTGTGTATCCCTACCCAAATCTCATCTCAATTTGTAATCCCCATGTGTCAAGGGAGGGACCCATAATCCCCACATGTTGAAGGAGAGAGATGCTTGGATCATGGGAGAGATTTCCCCCATGCTGTTCACATGATAGTGAGTTCTCATGAGAGCTGATGGTTATATAATGGTTATATAACTCTTTGACAGTTCCTCCTTCACACTTGCTCTATCTTGCCTGGCACTATGTAAGACATTCCTGCTTCCTCTTCTACAGTGTTTTAAGTTTCCTGAGACCTCCTCAACCATGTGAAACTATGAGTCAATTACACTTTTTATTTTTTTTTTTTTTTTTTAATTTTTTTTTTCA